>NW_022605581.1:196628-210795 GCF_008692095.1 Etheostoma spectabile | reverse complement strand
CTACAGTAAAGGTGCTGGTTGACATGTAGCTAATGCTAACGTAGTTCATGTTGGGTAACGTCGGATTACGACACCGAAGACACAACAAGAGATCTTTTGTTGTTGTGAGAAGTGTGAAAAAGAATATTTTTCATTCATTGTGAAACTGGCAGGGCGCCACCGTCCTAGGTAATTAACGGGAAAGGTCTGATGAAGGCGCAGAGTCAGGTGGCACGGCACGAGGCATGAGGAAGACTGCGGTTTCTTACGGCGCTGGCGGTTTCCAAGAGCAGTCCTGTGACTGGAAAAGGGAATGAGATTAGCCAACAGATTAGTGTGTTAGATGACAGTCCACATTAGTTAGTGCAGCCAAGCCAAGTGCTATTGACTTGGGCGGAAAAAGGATTATCAACGAAAAACGATGACTGAAACGGAAACTAAGCGCTGAACTCTCAGTCTACATTGACGTGTGCTCATGTACTGTATTGTCCAGCTATAGTCTCAGTTGTGATATGAAGTGGGACGTGTTCTGTTGTGTTGGGGTGGGAATTAAGTGTTGACCTGAAATAATATTTCTTTGTGAATTGTCTCGTATAATCAAAAATTCAATAAACACATTGTTAAAAAAAACCAAAACATAACAAAAACGGGAAATTCTTGATGAATTGAAGTAATAATGAGCTGTGTTTAACTTATATGAAAACATCAGTTTACCGTATAAAGGATGGCGAGGTGGGAACCGTTCAAGGGCCTTCAAGGGCATTAACTAGCTTACACCATTTCTTTTCTTTAAAACCATTAATATACATTTGAATGCCTTTATCGTGGTGCCAACTCGGCATCCAGTCCCTCCACTGATGAAGACCGTGTGATGCTGGGAAAAGGTCCACAAAAAGCTGAAAGTGGACCTTGGGTTTTTGTCAAACCTTCTGTGTGTATATACACATACATACACTCAATTTCCTGCGATACACCTTACATTGTGCCCTATATCATTCAACCACTTATGCATACGGGCTCTAACATATTTTGGCCGTTAACTCAGCCCAAATATTCCATTGGCCTTGGATTCAGCCTATAACAATCAGGCTATATGTTGACATTTCCCAGCCTGCGCTGGCTGACAAATCTTCAACCACAGTTAATTTGCCTATGGCAAGTCTAACCAGGCTTTAAACAGAGCTAACTAATAGTCCCGATGATCCTCTCTGTCTTTGGCTGTAAGGCTTCCTGTCAGCACTGGGCAGGACAGCCATATTCCACCGTATAGAAGACAATTGAAATCACAAATGAACGCTCACTGTAATGCCAGCTGTGAACCGTCGCAGCTGGATCTAGACCATCTGGAAACCAAATGAAGGGTCCGTGTGAGTCAGCTCTTTAACCGGAAGGCTCTTACTCAGAAGGTCATCGGGACGTGTTGACCTTTGTCCTCGTCATGCAGCTTTGTTGAGTTGGCTCTGGACTACCGTCAGGTCTGCTTAGAGCCAGCGTGCCGCTGCACATGCTTTTCCCATGATGCTCATAGTGAGTCAGTCTGGCGTTGTTCCAACAACTACCAGGGAATCTGGGCAGAGGGAAATCAAGATTACTGGAAAGCTGTGTTCAACTTGTGTGTGTGTGTGTGTGTGTGTGTGTGTGTGTGTGGTGCGCTTAGTAAGACCAAATATGGGCCCTTTTTGTTGTACTGCATGGGTGTAAGATCATTTTATACGGTTAAGGTAGAGAAGGAATGAAGTCAGTCAAGGTGCTTACTAGTATTGCATTAGAAGTGTGTGTGTTGTGGTGTGGGGGTGTTGTGTGTGTTGTGTGTGTGTGTGTGTGTGCGCGTGTGTGTGTGTGTTGTGTGTGTGTGTGTTGTGCAGCAAGTACTTTTGCAATAGAAAAGTTCCATCCAAACCATTACTGGCTTTTTAAACCAAAGTGGAGCACCCAGATATCTGGTTGTTTTTGGCAATAATAACCATACGGAGGCCAGACAACCTCCATCCCCCAGCGCACGCACGCACACACCACACACACACACACACACACACACACACACACACACACACACACACACACACACACACTCACTCACTCTTATTTCCACCCCACTATTGTTCAAACAGCTCCCCTCTAGCTAGGGACAGTGAAGTGGGGAGAGATCAGGCTTTAGGGCTGCTGTACAGTATCTAGCTACTCTCACACTGTGTACACACACACACACACACACAGACACACACACACACACACAGACACACACACACACACACACAGAACCATGCGGTCTGGTTTTGTGATTCATTCTGTGATTCATGGCTCAGTAGTAAAGTGTGTATCCTTTGATGGATCCCTCGTTTCCTTTTATGTACTCGTGTCTCCTTTCTTATTCTGTCCATTTTTTGATTTATTAGCTGTTATCTATTTGTAGAGATCAGAAATTGGTTGAATATACTGTCATGTTTTCTTTATTTGGGTCGTTACATTGATCAATAGTTTATCCGTAGCTTGATGAGGGCTGGAATTTACACGTATTTCCATTATCCGTTAATCTGCTGATTACTTTAATTTCATTAATTATTTGGTATCATCACAATCAGCTAAAATTGCCTTCCTTCCGTCCAAACCCCATAAATATTTCATTTTACGTGAGACAAAGAAAAGCAGCACATTCTCAAAAGTGAGATGCTGGAGCCAATCATTATTAAGCATTTATATCAAAATATTTGCCTCTTAATGCCCTGTCCATGAACAGCTAACTGGTTTATTGTTGAATCCTGTACAAAGCCGGATCCTAAGAGAGAGCATGAACATGTATTGGGAAGCTAAAACTCAACTGAACAATAAATCCATAAATAATAAGGCTGCACAGTGTCTTACCGGCCAATGACACTCAGGTGACCATGTCCTATTGTTATCGGCCCATATAACAGTCATATATTCTGTTTTCTTTCTTCTTCTTTTTTAAGTCCTCCAAAATAAAAGCCCCAATAGCAGCCCTACAACAAAGAGAAGCCTCCTTGCCTCCAACAGCGATCAATAAAGAGCCACTGGGCTGGCGGCCATTGGCGGACTGGAGGCTCATTCTGCTGCTAATGCTGCAGCCATCTATTGGTGCTTCATTGTGTCTGCTGCCAGCTCCCATTCAGCCCACATGCAGCCTGCTGGCGTTGAAGCGATACAGAGAAGAGGATAGGGTGATGACGGGGTCAATACTGAGCACGCCCAGTAATACTGGCATTAGGGAAGAAGAGGCTGAGCTTGGATGGTAGAAAACCTTTAAGGGGGAGAGGAAAGAAAATGAAGAATATGGTGGAAGGAGATGTTGGACGCCGTCTACTGAGAGCCTGGTCACTCCCTATGAAGCCCCATTGCAGGGCTGTAGTCAAGTCCAAGACAAGTCCAAGACCAGACTAGTCGAGTCCAAGTCAAGACCGAGTCCAAAGAGGTCAGAGTCCGAGTCGAGACCGAGTCCCGGACAGAAAAAAAGGTCTTAAGCATGACAGAATCAAGTCAATCGTTTTGGGTTTTACTTTCGCTCCAATGTTATTATCAACATAATAAAGACACCTGGACTCGGTCCAGACCAGAAGCCATATTGGGCAAGACCAGTGGCCGAGACAGAGACAAGTCCGAGACCAAATACTAGCGAGTCCCAGACAAGTCCGACTCCAAATACTAGCGAGTCCGAGACAAGTCCGAGTCCAAATACTAGACTAGACCGAGGAAAAAGTCCGACTCAATAAGCTAGACCGAGACAAGTCCGACTGCCAAATACTAGCTAGGCCGGACAAGTCCGACTCCAAATAATAGCGGTCCGAGACAAGTCGACTCCACAATACTAGTGAGTACGAGACAAGTCCGACTCCAAATACTAGCGAGTCCGAGACAAGTCCGACTCCAAATACTAGTGAGTACGAGACAAGTCCGACTCCAAATACTAGTGAGTACGAGACAAGTCTGAGTCCAAATACTAGTGAGTACGAGACAAGTCCGAGTCCAAATACTAGTGAGTACGAGACAAGTCCGAGTCCAAATACTAGTGAGTACGAGACAAGTCCGAGTCCAAATACTAGTGAGTACGAGACAAGTCCGAGTCCAAATACTAGTGAGTACGAGACAAGTCCGAGTCCAAATACTAGTGAGTACGAGACAAGTCCGAGTCCAAATACTAGTGAGTACGAGACAAGTCCGAGTCCAAATACTAGTGAGTACGAGACAAGTCGAGTCCAAATAAAGTGAGTAGAGACAAGTCCGAGTCCAAATACTAGTGAGTACAGACAAGTCAGAGTCCCAAATTAGTGAGTACGAGACAAGTCCGAGTCCAAATACTAGTGAGTACGAGAGTCGAGCCAATACTAGTGAGTACGAGGACCAAGTCCGAGTCCAAATACTAGCTAGACCGAGACAAGTCGAGTCCAAATACTAGCTAGACCGAGACAAGTCCGACTCCAAATACTAGTGAGTACGAGACAAGTCCGAGTCCAAATACTAGCTAGACCGAGACAAGTCCGACTCCAAATACTAGCTAGACCGAGACAAGTCCGACTCCAAATACTAGCGAGTACGAGACAAGTCTGAGTCCAAATACTAGTGAGTACGAGACAAGTCCGACTCCAAATACTAGCTAGTCCGAGACAAGTCCGAGTCCAAATACTAGTGAGTACGAGACAAGTCCGAGTCCAAATACTAGCTAGACCGAGACAAGTCAGACTCCAAATACTAGCTAGTCCGAGACAAGTCCGACTCCAAATGCTAGTGAGTACAAGACAAGTCTGAGTCCAAATACTAGCTAGACCGAGACAAGTCCGACTCCAAATACTAGTGAGTACAAGACAAGTCCGACTCCAAATACTAGCTAGACCGAGACAAGTCCGACTCCAAATACTAGTGAGTACGAGACAAGTCTGAGTCCAAATACTAGCTAGACCGAGACAAGTCTGAGTCCAAATACTAGCTAGACCGAGACAAGTCAGACTCCAAATACTAGCTAGTCCGAGACAAGTCCGAGTCCAAATACTAGTGAGTACAAGACAAGTCCGACTCCAAATACTAGCTAGACCGAGACAAGTCCGACTCCAAATACTAGTGAGTATGAGACAAGTCCGAGTCCAAATACTAGTGAGTACGAGACAAGTCCGAGTCCAAATACTAGTGAGTACGAGACAAGTCCGACTCCAAATACTAGCTAGACCGAGACAAGTCCGACTCCAAATACTAGTGAGTACGAGACAAGTCTGAGTCCAAATACTAGCTAGACCGAGACAAGTCTGAGTCCAAATACTAGTGAGTACGAGACAAGTCCGAGACCATAGAAAAACCGAGTACTACAGCCTTGCCCCATTGTACCGAATTTGGTTGCAGTTCCACCAGAGCTCCACTGGGGGGGGGTTCAACATGGATTACAGGTCAAAAGTTGAATGAACGAGTCCTTATGGCCTTTTGATTTGTTACAGGTTGTTGCTAGATCCCCCTTGACATTCCCCGGAGTGACTATTTCTGTGTGGTCTTTAAAACATCAGCAGACCTCCTTCTAGCGTGTGCATGGACAGGGAGAGCCTAACCTGTCAGCTGTGTCGTCGATGCCTCGAGAGAACAGAGGAAGTGACTAACGTGAAGCGGTATCTCTGGCCGTACGACATGTGTGACGTCTCTGAGATTTTAAAAGGCTTTTGAGAAGGGTGCATTGTCTTAGCCTCCCCTTTCGAATGCAACATTCAAATTACTAGACAAAAAAGCGTTGCATATCCTGAGAAAAGTGGATTTTGAGGGGTACAGCTCCATAGACTTCCCTTCAATCTGCACCGCCCTCCATATAAAACCAGAATGATGCTTATAATCCAACTGAACCACATCATTTTAGGGCATTACAAACTTCTGTGAAATAGCATCTTTGTCATTAGTAGTGTAATGTTTTTAACGATTGAAACAGAAAATGTAGGTGTTTTCTTTTTTTTTTAAAGCTGCAAAGATTACTTGATTAGTTGAAGAAATCGCCAGCTATTTTGATAATTGGTTGAGTCCTTTTTTTATGAAAAAAGAAATAAAACATGTGTGCTGTCAGCTTGTTAAATGTGACAATGTTCTAGTTTCTTCTCTCCTCTGTGAGAGTTAACTTTTAAAAAATATATATATATATATTTATCTACTGTTTCTACTCTGTAAAGCGACTTTGAGCTTGGGAAAAGCGTTATACAAATTCAATTTATTATTATTATTATTATTAACTGAAGATCTTTGAGTTGGGGACAAAACAAGACATTTGAGGACGTCATCTTGGGCTTTGGGAAACGCTGCTCCACATTTTTCACATTTTAGACATTTTAGAGACCAGACAACTCATCCATTCATGCAGGAAATTATCCACACATTGATCCACTGAAAATAATCAGTAGACGCAGCCCTAGGGGGGTTCTTTAGGAGAGGGATTTGATGGAATCGTGCATGGATTTGATTGCTCGGAAGTGGGCATGCTGGACCACAAGCACACGAACCAAGGTATCGTCAGCTGATATCCTGAAATTATCATGGAACCGACGCAGCTTCTAGGCAAGACCCGCCCTTCAATAGCATTCAGACACTATCATTGGCCAGGCGTCCAATGATACGCTAAGTAACGTAACCCGATTTGTTCAGGTCCTATCCCCAGACCAGTCGAGTATAACCCTAACCCTATGTTGTGATAGGTTGAAAGAGTGAACCATAGGTGAGGGAGGGGAGGGAGGGGCGGCAGGGTGAAGGAGAGGACAGTAAGGGGGCAGAGGGAAGAGGGTTTTACGTACGTGCACCAAGGGCGGAGGGGGTGTGTCGGAGGTGGGAGTATAGGAACCGATTACCCTGTTAGGATGTTGCCTGACTTGAGGAGGGTTTGATCTTAACCCTTGTGTTGTCTTCCCATCGACCTTCATCTTTTGCTTTTTCCGATATTTTAGCTGTTTTTTTTCTACGTTTAATTCATAGCATAATTTGTATTTGACATTACATTACACCTCATGTTTCACATTATGCACAATGAGTGCTTTTTGTCTCTTTTTTTGTCATTTCTTCCGAGGTTTTGGTCCCTTTTTTTTTTAAATACCATAAAAATTCAATAAAACAAACAAAATTCTGTGAAAGTAATAATTCATTTTACCGGAAGAACACTGTGCGGCATCCATGCTATTTTTAGGCAGTTTGGCTGAAAGAAAGCCGAGTTCCTGATATTAAAAAATTGGACCTGAGGACAACACAAGGGTTAGGGAGTCACGCTTTAACTAGCATGCACTTTGCTTTGTGTGGTAGCAGCGTGAATGCTGAAGAAACGGTGACGAGCCGGCTAACGTTGTGTCCCCCCGTGCGTTGCCAGATCTGTCCAAGAACCGCCTGTGTGAGCTGCCGGAGGAGCTTTGTCAGTTCATCTCTCTGGAGACGCTGAGCCTTTACCACAATGGGATGCGTTCACTGTCCCCCAGGCTGGGCAACCTGCAGGCCCTCACCTACCTCAACCTCAGGTAACTCCACACCACACTCTTTCTGTTGCTCTCTAACCAGTTTCACAGCTCTTCAAAAGGTTCAAAAACACACCAACACTAGCATTGTCCCACACTGATCCGTCTCCTCAGGTCTCCTCGCCTCTTGATGAACAGTCAGATCCATTTCTTACACCCTGGGCCCTGTTTGCAAAGTTTAGGCCATCATTTCACATACACTAGACCGTGCAAGTGGAGGCTAATTCTTACAGAAAGAACCACTAATCTACTGTATATTACTCTAAAGTTATGGAATGTATTCTTCAGTATAGGAAACACAACTGTGGTAAACACACTAGGTCAAGGTTTAATCACAAAGTTGCATGTAATGCATGAATTAGGATTTAAAAGTTACACTTTAGCACACCACAAAGACAGCAGCAACTCTCTGCATCCATTTCCCAGAGTGCAGTGCACTAGGAGACCAGAGAAGCCGTCCAGGTGGCTGGTAATACAGGAAGGCTCAAAGCAAATATACTGTGCAATAAAAATAACAATAACAAAGACAAAATGTAGCCAAACGTTCATTACAAGTAACTGTTTTCATAGTTTGAATTAATGTTGTTAACGTGTGTGTGTGTGTGTGTGTGTGTGTGTGTGTGTGTGTGTGTGTGTGTGTGTGTGTGTGTGTGTGTGTGTGTGTGTGTGTGTGTGTGTGTGTGTGTGTGTGTGTGTGTCCACAGTCGTAATCTTCTGTCCAGTTTACCCCCGTCAGTGTTCGAGCTTCCCCTCCTGCGAGTGCTCATAGTCAGCAACAACAAGCTGTGTTCCCTGCCCGCGTCCATACACTCCCTCACACACCTCCGACAGCTGGTATGCTATACACACACACACACACACACACACACACACACACACACACACACACATTACTGTCTCTCATCAACACTATCTTTCTGTGTGTGCAACTCTATCAGTGTAATCATGGAAGAATTCCACTAGTGTCCCTCTGTCCCTCCAGATGTTTGGATGTCCTATCAGGTCATAGACTTTATAACCGATACTATGGACTGGCTTTAAAGTAGCGCTGCACCATATGAGGAAAATATCTACTTAGGATTATTTTCACTATTGTTGGGATCGCAATAGGACTCACAATGTTGTAGACAATGCTAATGTTTGTATCAATAATCCCCTTTTTTATTGAAATAAATGATCATAGTGGGATTTGTCTGAGGATCTGTACCAAAGACAGATGTTTTCTTTAGTCTGTAGGATAGGATTTGTAGGCTGGGACGTCTCCGCAGCACCACAATACTTTCATTCATTCATCAATTCATTAATTCTGAATGCTATTTTTGCCTTTAACAAATATTGGGCCCCTCCTGTGGTTTGGTATTGGGTATCAGTATTGTTATGTGATGAAATTGCGATTAATTAAGCAAGAGGGGTCCAGGTCCATTTCTGAGACTGTGCAACATGTCAGTGGACACCTTTTTAGATGTGTGTGTGTGTGTGTGTGTGTGTGTGTGTGTGTGTGTGTGTGTGTGTGTGTGTGTGTGTGTGTGTGTGTGTGTGTGTGTGTGTGTGTGTGTGTGTGTGTGTGTGTGTGTGTGTGTGTGTGTGTGTGTGTGTGTGTGTCAGGATGTCAGCTGCAACGAGCTGCAGAGTTTGCCGGCAGAGCTCGGCCAGCTTGAGTGTCTGAGGGACTTGAACCTGCGGAGGAACCAGCTCAGCACTCTGCCTCAAGGTATGAGCATCACCCCTCCTTCTACTCTCCTCTTTCCCAAAATGAATCCAGGGTGACCACCTCCGCTTATTTCTCAATGCTGAACCCGAGAGACCTCCGCAGTGGTTTGGTCCAGAGCCCATGGAGTGATTCCGCACAGTTCCCAGTCCAATGGTATTCAGTGCATCTCCAACTATAGAAGATGATAATAAAGACATGTTATCCACTATTACTAAGCTTGGTTCAGCCAAAGGAAACTACAGCTCTCTGTATGTTATGGATTGTAGATGGTCCATGGTAATTGCTTGACTTCTGTGAGCTATTGATTGTTTGCATGTGGAAGTATTGACAGGCTTCTGACTCAATGTAAGCCTAATGAATCTTACACCGCTCGTGCCTCATTGTCTGGCTCTTCAGGAGAAAAGGTCACTGACTACTCTCATGAAGAACCCAGTTAAGAGGTTACCAGTGGACAGGAGCTGCTTGCATCAGGTCCTGTCCATCTGTTCAAACCTGGCCCCAATTAAAACTACCTCGCTAATATTTGTACTGGTTAAAGTGAAAAGGTGTTATGGAATAGGGTGGACGTATCTGACCTGACACTTGATTCTAATAGTGTGGAACTGTGTGTACTACAGTACAATGAGCCACCAAAAGGCGGGAAAAGAAGACCGCAAGATAGTACACGATGGATGGATGTAAACAGGGCAGAAATACTGTCAAATGTTTTATGAGCCAGAGAAAACACTTCAGCTGAACCTCGAGGATACTCACAATGAATGTAGGTAGGAAACGGACTGAAAACCCTCTCTTTGCACCCTCCAGAAATATCGGAGCTCCCCCTTGTCCGGCTCGACGTGTCCTGCAACCGCGTGTCCCACGTGCCCTTGTGCTACCGCCACCTCCGGCACCTCCAGAGCATCCTGCTCGACAACAACCCGCTGCAAATGCCGCCTGCGCAGATCTGCTCCAAGGGCAAATACCACATCTTCAAGTACCTGAACATGGAGGCCTGCAAGAGGAACCAGGAGGAGCTGGAGAGACGCCTGCGGCCCACGGGCTTCAGCAGCTGGTGAGCAAGGAGACACACGGAGAAACTCCCACTACACCCACACCTTGTTGTTATTTTTACTTTAAAAGAGCGAGATACAACACATTAATCAGTCACCTTTAGAGGACTTGGTGGCTATATTTTGGTTTCCCCTTGCTTCCAGTCTTCATGCTAAGCTAGGCTAACCTCGTCCTGCTCTGTATGTACGTGCATAGATAAGGATCGTCTCATCTCACTCTGGGACAGGAGGACAAAAAGCTTGTTTCCTAAAATCTTAAACTATTTCTTTAGCAAACCAGTAGGAAAGAGCCTTTCATGAAAGCCCTCTTGGTACTCCTGTAGTCATGGAATATTTTAATTATAATCTGATGAAGTTTACGTTGAGACAATAGAATCAGAAGGCAGGCTGAGCTTGTGTCCACATCATTCTGCTGGCTTCACACCGATTTTACAAAAACAGATGGTGGGAAGTGGCTTCAGTGTCAACTTGTTGTAGGTATCGCACTGGTCATTTCTCAGGATAAGGGAAGAAAGTGTTTGACAGTAAAATAAAAAAATAAAAACTCGGCTACGACATAAATACAGTGCAGAAATAATGGAAAAAGTGGTAGTGCTGGTGGTAGTGCTGTCATAGGTACAGTTTACTGATGAAGCTAGTCATTACAGGAGTTTGATATTTTTGCCACCACAGTATCCACTAGAGGATCAATGTGGAGACAACCTGTTCTCATTCCCAACTTGTGAAAGACGGCAGCTCGGTCGTACGATCCTCGGCGTCTCATATGGACACACAGGCCGCCGTTGAGCCGCCGCACACGGCTGCCCACTAGCTCTCCTGGCAAGAAAGCTCAACAGCTTTCATTTGCAATGGGTGGAACTGGCAGAGCGCTGTTCATGTCCTGTGTGAAACCATGTAGCAACGTTGACTTGTTATCTAACGTAACGTACATAACCCACGTGAGTTAGTTCTGTATGTAGCGTACTTAACTAATAAAAGGTACATACCTGTCAGCAGTTATTTTAACCCAAACCAAGACCTTTTCCTGAACCTAACCAAGTAGTTGTGTTGCCTAAATGTAGCCATACCCTGCACATTGACAAATGATACCCAGGGGTACCCAGAGCGGTATAAACGCGACGCCACAGCGTCCTGACCAAGCTGCCGTATGTGAAGAGCTGGGAGTAGGAATGTGTTGGCTGGGGGGATGAACAGCAGGGGGTACTGTAAATGTAGCGTAGGGAAACGGATGATAAATAAGCACGGTGAAAGGGTGTGTTTACTGAGAGGAAGCAGGGTTTATCAAATATTTATCAAGTTAAATGGAGCCTTTTAGCTGGCTGCAGTTAGCCATTCTCATGAAATAGACAGAATCGAGGTGAAGAGAGAAGATTTGACAGAGAAGTTCTAAGTCTGATATGGAGAAGAGAAAACACGTGTTACTGACCTTCACACTAATGTGTGTGTGTGTGTGTGTGTGTGTCTGTCTTTGTGTGTGTAGTCTGTCAGACCAGGAGCTGTTTGCAGGTCAGTTCGGAGGGCTGGACTCTGGCTTCAACAGTGTGGACAGTGGCAGCAAGCGGTGGTCTGGGAACGAGGTAACATTCACACACTGCCCTGCCGGGGGCCCTGAGGGACTCCATAATGTGTTGATCGCCAGGAGGCTGTGGCGCGTTTCTGATCAGAAGAAAAGTATCTGACCCCAACATAGAGTCAATGCAATGTGAAATACAATGTTGAGCTGTGGCAATATGTCAGCCAAAATATAAAATCAGGCCAAAGCTGCTGCTACGACACAGCAACACAGACCGTCTGCAGATATTATAGGACATTGATCTAAGTTGTATTTAACTAGGTAGCCATGCACAACAAATTCTTATTTTATTATATATACATATATACAGTATATACTTCACATCAATGAGGTGCGTGTGTGCTTGTGTATAGTCAGCAGATGACTTCTCGGAGCGTTCTCTTCGCCTGGCTGAGGGCAGCAGAGAGCAGAAGAACCTGGAGGAGGAAGAGGAGGAAGAGGAGGACGGATCTCTTCTGAATGCTAACAGAGGTGAGGAAGGGCACACCTGCTCTAACCTGTTTTCCGTGTAATGAAGCGTATTAAACAGTGAAACCGTAGATGTGTTGGCACACGCAGAGGAAATGTTCTTGTCTGCTGTGTGCAGTGAACGGCGAGGCGGCGCATGTGGACCTGATGGACAGCGGCGTGGCGGAGGAAGAGGAGGGCGAGATGACGATGGACCGGCCCACAGCTGCTCCCCCAGCGCCCCCTCTGGTAACAGACAGCCGTGTGGCCCGTTGTCTCGCTGATCGGCATGTTGCCTTGAGTGTTATCTTAGATTATGTGTCATTGATTTCCAGGAGCAGAAGGAGAGTTGTTCCCCAGCCCAGACCCAGGACTCAGCAGCATGCAGGTCAGTCTGGGGAACACACTGCCAAAGTGCATGGCACCGCATTACATAACCCTGTTACAACCGTGCAAGGCATAATACAATAAGATCGGCTCAAATCCCAGAACAATAACTGTTTTAAAGAGCAAACTAGTGTTTATGACCACAGAAGTGAAGAGGGCCGGACCCCCAAGTTCCTAGTGACAACCGTCGATGGAGGGGGGTCTGAGCTTTATGTGACACGCCTGGCGTTGGTAACAAACTCTACCAAGCTGTCATGTGTTTACAGCTATCCCAGAATATTTAAAGGCATCTCCGTATCACCTTTAATTCTGCTCGGCCCGTGTCCGTGGCAGTTCTCCAGCAGCGTGTTGGCTTCTCTGGTGGGAAGCTGTGTACTCAGGCACTCCCAGTGACAGAGACGGACCCGGTTTATCACTTTTCCCTCTCGTTCCCTCCCTCGTTTTACAAGGTCACTTCCCAGGGTATGTGAAGAGTCAACAGACTCCTGCCCCCCCCCCCCGTGCATGCAGAGTGCCTGGGGCTGCTGTTATCTGGGGAAACTGACAGTCCTGACTCACAGAATCACCCTGACATTTCTTACACTGTAGCAACCACACCGCTCTCTCTGGATTCAGTTTTATGTAAAAAAACAAAGGTCCTCAGTGCAAGTGTATACTCAACATTATTTGCTTAAGGAAATGGATGACAACAATTTTGTCAACGGATTAATTATTCAAGAACAGAGGCATTCCTTCATAGTCAGTGTGTTAGCTACAGGAGATGGAGAAGCAGTACTGATTTAGGCAGTTTAGACAATTAGAAAAAGGCACGTCTAAAACACCAACATCAGGACTGTCAGGTTGTATTGACAATATATGATAACCTTGATATTTAAAAATGAAATACTGATATCCTGTTAATGGCACGAGAAGCAGTACTTCAGTACCAAGTCGATGCCAACATTGTGGAAAGGTGTCGGTAGGCAGCCAATACGCCTCCAAGTGTTATGCTCTGCTGCTAAATACAGAAGAAGAAGAAGAAGATTCCAGGCAGCCTTATCAACATAACTAGTGTTGAGATTTAGCATTCAGGTAGCCACATTGGCTACATAATAATAATGATAATTTATATGTGACCATTGTTCTAAAGCTTGTGGAGCAGCATGCTTCATTCAAATGACTAACATCCATTCAGCACTCAAACCTTTATTAGGTCCTCACATACTGGAACTGATTAGGATCTGGTAAGTGGAGGGCCAGTGTGTTCCTTCTGACGGAGGAGGATTTAGTTCAGCTGTTGCGCAACCTCGTATCGGCTCTGCAAAAAGAAAAGGAATCAGCTTGAACAAACGGATGTTCTCAATCTTGGCGTCCAACGCTTCCTTTGGGACTCCTAAAATAGAAAACTGAGACTTAAAATGGAAACTTAACACACCCTTTCTACACAGACTTTTACATTGAAATGATGAAATGATTGTGCACAAACCAGGCTTCAGAATAAAGGTGCACATCTGTCAAATCACTTCAATAGTTTATATGGTGTGTTTTTCCTGCTCCTATTTATAGGAGCAGG
>NW_022605581.1:192962-196618 GCF_008692095.1 Etheostoma spectabile | reverse complement strand
ACTGCCAAATCCAGCTGATGTACTGCCTTCACCCAGTGTGCTACATCCAACTTTTGGACTGACCTGCATTTGATGAAATACAGAAGTTCAAAAAGTTTATATTTCGTCATATTTTAACCCCTTCCTGGAGCCAAAGTTGAGTTGGCAATAATGGGGACTGGCCATTCTAAATTCAAACATTGTGCAACCAAATGAAGTTGCATTCACACATACCAAACAGTAATTCAAAGTAGAGGGAAAATACATGCTGTGACCTATAACGACACTAAACAGCTGAGGTATTGCACGTTTGCTGAGTTGTAGTGGTCCTATTTAGAAAACAAGATTTAGGAATAAATACGTGCAAAGATGCAGTTGTAAAGTGCTCTCTGACATGCGCAGTGATGCACAATGGATGGAGTGTAACTGTAGAGTAGCAGTGTCTGCTGCAGAGCCGGAGAGGTGGTCAGCCATGTGCTCACACGGGAAGCTGAAGTGTTTCCACACATGCCGCATGGTATGCTGGATCCGACTCGGCACTGTTCTTCTGGAGTTCTGAGTTCAGGATGCTGTAGGCTGTCTCGTCCCCTCCTGAGAGAAGCAGATGATGGTGTTGGTGGAAGGAGTGGGAGCACAGTCATGCTGAGTTTAAGGGTGGAGGACAGCCGAGGGCCTGGTCTAAGGGTCCTTCTCACTTCCCTTATATCGCGTCCCCGGCTCCTCCACGTGCCTCCCTTCCTTGTGCCTCTGTCTCAGTCTGTCTCAGTGCGGAAGCACCGCGAGGAAATCATGGGAGGAGAGAGGAAACGATCAAATGTGGTAAGAGGGAGACGTCCTTTCCTCTGAGTCGTCACATGAATTCGTCAGCTGTACGGGCTGACTTAGCAACCCTCGCAGCTTCCAGGAAGGCTGCTCTCGTGTTTCCTCGCCTATAGTCCCTCGATGATCAATGCTCAGTCCTCGGGGTAGACAAAGTGCTTTGAGACGGCCTTCACCGAGGAGGGACAGAACAACTTCCGGTTCAGCCGAGGACCGAGGAGCTGTCAAATAAGGGACGTCAGATGCAGTCTGGGACTGTCGATCACAAAGTGCTTGATCCAGTGGCAGGTGGGTTAGTACAGTCCCAGGTCAGCAGGTTTAGTGAGCCGTCTCCCTTGGTGTTCCTGCGGACTCAGAGCAGTGCGCTGGCATCCTCTGTACAAAGAACTGTATTTCACATTCAGACCACAACATGTAATTCATATGAGCCTTATTGGCATTCCGTCTTTTTCTCCTCTCCAGGTCCGGCCTCCATGTGGAGGTGGGCCCCCCGTCATCGTCCCCCTCCAGCCCCACCCTGGAGGAGCGGCGGCGGCCGGGCACGCTGTTCATCTGGCAGGAGAGAGAGCGGCTGCAGCAGCAGCAGAGAGACAAGGCCAGGTACACGTCCTGTCTGACAGGAAGACGCATTTAATGACATCTTAAAGGGCCGAGTTGGATGATTGGATTGGCATCATGATGTCACTGGAGTCTAGTGTGAATATGAGTAGTCTGTGTCCCACACCTACAGGTCTGTCCTGTCTAACGATATGCTCTCCATGTCCAAACTCTAACCTTGCAGTTTGCTGAAGTCCTCCGCCAAAGCAGGAAGTCACGTGGCCACCCCACCACAGACAGGAAGTAGCTCAGCGTAAGTACGGCTCGTCGAGCAGATAGAAGCCCAACAGCAGAGAGACGCTGAGTGGTGCCGTTGCTCCGTCTCTGCTGGACTAGACATGGAGCTTGAGGTTGTGGAGAGTGTTGGTTTCCCGTGGTGATCAAATGTTGGCGTCTGTTTCCCCCTAGTGGAACGTCTCCAGAGAACAGCAGCTCCCAGCAGGCCCTGCGGCAGCGATGCGCCGTGAGTAAACCCAGCCGACGGCTGCACAGTTGGCCCGTGGGTTTGTGAAAGATTGTGAAAATCCGAATGTGTTCCTTTTTTTTATCAGAGTGCTGAACAGATGAGCACAGTGTTTCCTTCGCTTCTGGTGCAACGCTCCCACAGCAGAACAGGTACACACACACACACACACACACACACACACACACACACACACACACACACAGCCTTTCATTACATGATAAAGGAGCTACTGTATTATCTACCTCATATTATTAATTTGGTTCAAAATGTGAACTATATTATGATATAATCTAAAAGGAGCGAGCTTGTGTTTTTAACCTAAATGAGCAATCAGCTGGCCCGCCTGCTTATTATGGTCTGTTGTTTGCTGCTGCCATAAGTGACCCAGTGACTCACTTGGGTTGTTCAATGGCCGACGTTGACATTCAGAGAGCCGGGAGGCCTGTGGCCGATATATCACGCTGAGACCATGTTGTTTTTGTTTAATTATATCAAATGAGACACAGCATTGCTGAACATTTATTAACATTGCTATGCAAAGGAAAAGCATTTAGGAAACGGTGTGATGCTGCCTGTCGGACAACCATCTCAAATGACAAATGTGATGAATGTTTTCCTGGTGGAGAGAGGGAGTGGGGGGGGGGGATTGTACAGCAGTCCCACTGACGACCGTCTGCAGACACGTTCTGTTAGCGGGTCTATTACTGAACTTACTGCTGGTAGTATCATAACCACGGGTTAAACTGGCCGCACACAATCTAGAACAGTGGTTCTCAAACCACTATGGTCCATCATGGCCCACGTTACAATAGAGTAGCATAGGCAAGGCGAGGCGAGGCAGCTTTATCTGTAGAGCACATTTCAGCAACAGGGCAAACAGCAAAGTGCTTTACACAAAATCAGTTAAACAGATAAAACACAAACGTTAAAAATCATAAGCATTAAAAACCGATAAAACACATGAATGGACAGTTAAAAACAAAATAGAAACATAAAACACAAGAATAAAAGTTACAGGCAGCATAAGAATTTAAAGAAATGAGCATTAATTTAAAGAAAGGCAGCATCAATAGAAGGTCTAGCCTTGATTTAAAAGAACTGAGAGTAGCCGCGGACTGCAGGTTTCTGGGAGTTTATTCCAGATATGAGGAGCATAGAAACTGAAAGCTGCTTCACCCTGTTTAGGTTTTGGGGCGGGTGGGGGGGGTCATAGTGTAGTAGTAGTAGCATAGACCTGTACCCTACTCCGCTGCAGACAGTATTTATTATTAGCAGCCACGCTGTACTCCTCCTTCCCTCCAGACCACCTCCAGACTAGGGTTGGGCATCGAGAACCCATTCCTCCTTCGTTTTAAAAATTACGATTCCAGTGGAGTCTTCAATGGAATCGTTTGGAGGATTTGGTTTCAAATCTGATCATCTGATCCAAATTTAATATGCACAAGCTTTGGTCCCTCGCTTGTTGTGTTGCAGCCATGGAGCACAGAAGGCGGCGCCCTGGTGTGGCTTTATTTTGCGTTGCAAAAGCACGGTAAAACTGCAACCCACCACTGAACCAAAATCAAACCTTCCTCTTATTCCACAGTGTTTTCTCAATTGAATGAAACCTTTATTGCCCCGAGGGGAGTTGGTTTTTGTACTCAAGGGAGCCACATACAAACGTTACGAACGTAACAGTAAAACAGTAGCGTGTTGTGATGCAGTCGGCTCGAAAATTAAATGATACTCAAACTCATGCGGAGACTGGGACTCCAGCTTAATAAGATGCCGACTGAGCAGCGAGATATGAATTCAG
>NW_022605581.1:192820-192952 GCF_008692095.1 Etheostoma spectabile | reverse complement strand
GGGAGAATTCCCAGATCCAGTTTCTGTTTTTTAATCTTCCCCTTCACATTTAAAGGAACAGTATGTGTGCTCAAATGTGGCTTGTGGAAAGAACATAAAGGATAAAATATGAATTACTAAACAGACATTAAT
>NW_022605581.1:185327-187537 GCF_008692095.1 Etheostoma spectabile | reverse complement strand
ACACACACACACGCACCACCACAGCGCACACACACGCACACGCACACACACACACACACACACGCACACACGCACACACACACACACACACACGCACACACGCACACACACACACGCACACACGCACGCACACACGCACCCACACGCACACACCGCCACACACGCCACACACGCCCACACGCACACACACACACGCACACACACGCACACACACACCACACACACACACACACAACCACACACACCACACACGCACCACGCACACCACACAACACCGCACACACACAACCGCACAACACACCACACACGCACACACACACCACCGCCACACACGGGACAACGCACACACACACACACACACACATACAGACACACACGCACACACGCACACACACACACTAGACCGGGAAAATGCCTTCATTCTGTAACAGCCAGCATGTGTGGAGGCGACGGGAGTCTTCTGTTAAAGTGTGTGAGGCGGAGCTGCTCCGTCTCATTGGTCGAGACGTGAGTGGGCGGAGCCACAGCCTCAGCTGAATCCCAATGCCATACTAGCTACTACCTTTTTTTTAACAGCAATGCACTCTGGTGGACACAGAGCTTCAGACTGTGGCCCCCAGGGACCAGATGAGGGCCACGTGACATGTTTTGAAGGGATATAAAGCCGACTCAGAGCAGTGGTATCAGCCATTGATCACAAGCGTTACTGTGACGGTGTGTTATTCAAATAGCAATGCGTGTACATCGGGACGATCCCAAATACTTGTATCTGAAATACCAACATGCACGCAGCTCAAGGGTTTCACTTTCAAAGCTCTGGCGGTAATGACAAGTCACGTGATCACACAGGTTGGGTCAAACGTATGTACGTACGTAGCGTTATTGTTGTGGTGTGTTATTCACATAGCAATGCATGTACCACTGTACATTGGCAAAATCCCAAATACTTGTATCTGAAATACCAACATGCACGCAGCTCAAGGGTTTCACTTTCAAAGCTCTGGCTGTAATGACAAGTCACGTGATCACACAATTTGGGTCAGACATATGTGAGTACATAGTGTGTACTTTTAGTGTATAGTATGGAATTGGGAAACAGTGAGAGATGTCAGGAGTTTTACCTGAATGCAGATGTTGCAGGATCTCACTCGAGAACTTAGAAAACTCTAAATGGATGATTGATTGGTTGATTGATTGGTTGATTGGTTGATTGGTTGATTGGTTTCTCTGCATGGCTCAGCCTTAGAGAGAGACTGTGTCTCCAGCTCAGCTCTTCCTCTCGAGGTCACCCTCCCTCTGTTTTAGCCTCGTTAGCGCACGTGGATCCTGGACGTTACAGAACCAGACCCTGATCCAGTGCCTCTATCCTGAAACACTGACCTCCTGTCTGCTGGGCTAGCCGTTAGCAGCAGTTAGCACAGCAACGCTGTCCAAACGGTACAGTTTTTTATTTTTTCTCCGTTGGAACCGCTGACTTCGTGTTTGTATAAATGTAAACAGGCTATTAAATTATTGCTTTTTAAAAAAAAAAAAGTTTTTTTGGGGTTATTTTGGTATCTGAGGCGTCCGCTAGTTTGGCGAAGCCTAAAGGCCGACAGGTGAAGGCCCACCCTGGCCAATCAGGTGGAGCTAAGGGGGCGTTGGAATGGGATCCTAATGCTGATTGGACGGGGGGGGGGGGGGGGGGGGGGGGAAGCTAATAGTGAGATTTTTGGGATTTAAACTGCAAAGACCTACAAATTCAGACAGGTTAGTAGTTATTCTTACCAAGGCATCAAACAACATTTAACAGGAACTCAAACTATTCTATACCATATATATTTATATACTATATATTCATAGGAAACACTCCCAGTTACTAAATTAAAGTCCAGAATAACTTCGATAGCATTTGTAAAAGCTTCTTTCCCTTTAACTGTGAAGAACATAAAATCAGAGGTGAACCATACAGATGTTTCCCCCATATCAGCTATTCAGTTCAATATTACAAAATATGTAATTATGACAGAACTGGTCGCATTGATAAAAATGACATGCCCCCCTCCTTCTTAGGTAAAATGCTAGCGAATGTAGCCAGTTACTTCCTGTTAGCTCGTGCTACAGCAGCTTCAATGTGGTTCTGAACCGACTACTAGCTGTTGCTGCAAATAAACCACACAGCAACTAAATGAACATGGCTACACATGCTAGCTGGCTAACTAGCCACACAG
>NW_022605581.1:183679-184652 GCF_008692095.1 Etheostoma spectabile | reverse complement strand
CAGCAACTAAATGAACAGGGCTGCACATGCTAGCTGGCTAACTAGCTGGCTAACTAGCCGCACAGTAACTAAATGAACATGGCTACACATGCTAGCGGGCTAACTAGCTGGCTAACTAGCTGGCTAACTAGCCACACAGCAACTAAATGAACATGGCTACACATGTTAGCTGGCTAACTAGCGGGCTAACTAGCGGGCTAACTAGCTGCTAGGAGTAATACTTGATATCCCTTGTGTTGTCTCTACGTCGACCAGGCAACTTATTTTTCTGGGTCAAAATTGAAACTTTTCTTCAAAACTGAAAAAGTTTGTTTTTTTCACTTTTTCAAATGTTTCTGTCCAATTTTTCTGCGCCTTTTGACGTTTTCGTGGGCTTTCCCCCCCCCCAAGTTTTTGAAGCTTTTGCAGACATTTGTCACTTTTTTTTTTTAACGTTTCATGAAATATTTTTGGAATAAAACATCAACATTTCAAGAAAGTAGTACGCTGATCATTGAGCATTGTGCGGAACAATCCACTTTATCTTTCTGAAAATTCGCTTCAAATAAACCCACTTTTTCTTTTTTTAAATGGGTCAAATTTGACCTGAGGACAACACAAGGGATATCAAAGTGGGGAAATTAAAGAATCCCTGGGGGAAATGCCAAATCATAAAACACACTTTTAAAATAACCATCCAATTTAACTCAGTCAAACCGTGCGTATAGACAAAATAGCCTAATGACACATTTTCACAGTAATAAATTTAAATAATTGCTTCATGCATACAGCAGTAAACCCGATCTCTAAGTGCTATTCCAAACAACACATGAATGAAGATGTATTTCATAAAGTTTAATTTATTTGACGTTCATCATAGTTTTATAACTTATTTAACAAGGTGGACGGCACACTGGGTATTTGGGTCCAGTTCCTGTCCACATGTCTGTCTCAATGTCCACTGTAAAGCCCCCCCCCCCCCCCCCCCCCCCCC
>NW_022605581.1:180015-183669 GCF_008692095.1 Etheostoma spectabile | reverse complement strand
CCCCCACCAGGTCTCACATTTCCTATTGATATGAACTGTTATGCTGTTTCAGTTAAAGATGTATATTTCATAAATGAAACTGGATAAGCAACAACTCCTTCCCTGGCTTAGACCAAGCTCTGTTCTTTAATATGTTACAGTTGTATTTTATATTTATACCCGTGTATTATGGAGAATAATTTTTGAGTTCATATGAAGATATATGTAAAGTTTTTCTCTCCGCTGTAAAGAAATTATTAAAAAAAAGAAGATCTTTGACCTTTTGATGTGCTGTTTGTCTGCTTGCTGCTGTCGTGCTTCTGCTAACTGAGCCCAGACCCTCAGGGTGTCTGCAGCTGGACCTCGAGGGCCACGTCCTAGCGGTCTCGACTGCATCGCGGGGTCTGGATGTCGGGGAGGAAATCAGTTTTGGTAAATAAGATAAGGATGAGTCTGGTGATATTCTGTTCTTCTCAACAAAGCCCATGTGGGGAACCAAACCAACAAATGCACCTTTGTGCTTTAAAGCTAACCGGAGCATCAGTATTAGATCAGGAAAAGCATGTTTGGGGTCAGCAAAGCCATCAAAACTGCAAATTTTGATATGCTTCATATTGCAAATGCTTCCTATTGGAAATGCTTCCTGCTGGAAATGCTTCCTGCTGGAAATGCTTCCTGCTGGAAATGCTTCCTGCTGGAAAGCACACAACCTGAACAGAGAAGTTACCCAGAGCTCTTTGTAACGGTGCTGAGGACTCTGTGAACCCTCTGGGTTTGATGTGGGGTCTGACAACGTATACCTTATGTCATGTTCAGTATCTCCAGATCAAGACTCGTAGACCTTCAATCCAGCCTGGGACTAGTGTCTTTGTACGATAAATCCATAATGATGAATCCATAAATGTGGCTATGTAGGGTTCAATGTCTCTGCGATGCTTTACGCCAGCATCATTCAGTTTAATTGGCTTTTTACGTATTTTAGAAGACTTGACAGGGATACAGCAGGAGGTGTGTGTGTGTGTGTGTGTGTGTGTGTGTGTGTGTGTGTGTGTGTGTGGTGTTGTGTTGTGTGTTGTGTGGTCTATAGGTCTAGCTAACATTTGTGTGACCAAAAATTGTTGAACACAGTATCCTTATAGGGACCGAGGATGCTTTGTGGGGACCAAATAATGCGGGTCCCCATCCGTACGGCTGTTTTTGAGGACTAAGGACTTGGTTTTTAGGGATAGTTTAGAGTTGTTAGGGTTAGGGTGAGGTGAAGGTGAGGGTGATGGTTAAGGTTATGCATTTAGTTGTGATTGTTAAGGTAGGGTGAGTGGCTAGGGAAGCATTTGTCAATGACTGTTCCCCACAAGATGAGCAACACGGTGTGTGTGTGTGTGTGTGTGTGTGTGTGTGTGTGTGTGTGTGTGTGTGTGTTCTGATGACTCACAGCAGACAAGATGTCCATCGGAGATGGCAAAACTAACATTTTTTTTGGATTAAAAGGTCTGGACTTAACAGTCAAAAAAATCCCAATAGTGTTTATATTTGTGTCATTTATGGTGTTTATTTCTGTTTTCCCCTGATTGCAAAAAAATTGGGAGAAACGTTTTCCAAAGCCCCTTTTCATTATTGTGGTCTGTGGGACTTTAATAGCGTGCGTATGCCGATAGCACAGGTTGTTATGAAAAGAAGGATTTCTTTAACTTGACTGTGCAGTTTTGAGTTGTTACAAGCATAATTAAACAAGGAGATCAGGCAAATTGGAAAAAATGGCGTTGACCTCTGCTTCCTTCCTTCCTTCCCATGGTCAGACTGTTCAAACTCTACACGGGACTTTAATGGAACCATCAAATGCTAAGAAGAAACGCAGTAAGAGTATTTGTAACAGCATGGGATAATGATGTAGTCTCAGTACCGCTTTCATTACAGCGCTGTCTTCTTTTCAGCCAATGTTGCTATTATTTAGCATGCGTGTCTGACTGTGTGTGTCTGACTGTGAGGTGTGTTCTCTGTTTGTGTGTCTGATGTGTCGATGTGTGTGTCTGACTGTGTGTGTGATGTGTGGGTCTGACTGTTGTGTGTGTGTCTGACTGTGTGTGTCTGACTGTGTTTGTGTGTTTGACTGTGTGTGTGTGTGTGTGTGACTGTGTGTGTGTTTGTGTCTGACTGTGTGGTTCTGACTATGTGGTTGTGTGAGTCTGATGTGTGTGTGTATTGTGGTGTGAGTGTAGTGTCACTGTGTTGTGTGTGTCTGACTGTGGTGTGGTGTCTGAGTGACTGTGGATGTGTCTGATTTGTGTGTCTGACTGTGTGTGTGTTTCTGACTGTGTGTGTGGTGTCTGATTGTGTGTGTGTGTGTGTCTGATGTGTGTGGGGTGCTGACTGTCTGTGTGTGTGTGTCTGAGTGACTGACTGTGTGTGATGTTTGTGCTGTGTTGTGTCTGAGTGACTGACTGTGTGTGTGTGTGTCTGGTGACTGTGTGTTGTCTGAGTGACGACTGTCTGTTGTGTGTGTGTGTTGACTGACTGACTGATGACTACTGACTGAGTGTGTGTGTGTTGTCGTACTGACTGATGACTGACTGACTGAGTGTGTGGTGTGTCTGTAGATGACTGACTGACTGAGGCTGACTGACTGACCTGATGACTGCTGCGGCTGACTGGTGTTGTGTGTGGTGGTGTGTGTCGAGACTGTGTGTGTGTGTGTGGTCTGACGACGTGACTGTTGTGTGTGTGTCTGTCTGTCTGTACCAGATCAGCCGCTATGTCTACTCTGGCTGTGTGCATGGTTGGGGGTACAAACCTTCAGACCGGACCGCTCAACACCTCACCTCACTCCCAACGGGGCCGTTTTTGCCTTTCATTTTTTTTTTTTTTGGGGGGGGGGGGGGGGCAACTGGAGCGTTAGCACAGGTTAAAAGCACATCAGGATATCTGCAACGCTCCTCACCATTGTCACCTCTTTCAGTTGGAGCATGTAAAGATCACAGTGAGCTGATCGCACATACCATAAGTCTGGGTGTTATTCTTTTATTTATTGTCAACAACCCCCATGCAGTTCTGTCCTGGGGCCCCAACACCCACGCAGAGGGCCATTTGGGATGTGGGGAAGTATCTGAGAACTGTTGCCCTCCCCCCGCCGCCTGAGAGGAAGGAAAGCAGGACAGAGGTCAACGCCCCATTTTTTTCCAATTTCCTGATCTCCTTGTTTAATTATGCTTGTAAACACTCAAAACTGCACAGTCAGTTAAAGAAATCCTTCTTTTCAAACAACCTGTGCTACGGCATATACGCACGCTATTAAAGTCCCACAAGACCACAATAATGAAAAGGGCTTTAGGAAAACGTTTCTCCCAATTTTTTTGCAATCAGGGGAAAACAGAAATAAACCACCAAAAATGCACAAATATAAACACTATTGGGATTTTTTTGACTGTTAGTCCAGACCTTTTAATCCAAAAAAACATGTTAGTTTTGGTGCCATCTCCGATGGACATCTTGTCTCTGTCTGTGAGTCATCACAAACACACACCAACACACACACACACACACACAAACACAACACACACTCACAAAGCACCACACACAACACCACACACACAACACACACACCAGGGGGCTACACAACACGCGACACACAAAACAAGCACACACTACAGGGGTATATAGTAGAAAAAAAACATGCCACAA
>NW_022605581.1:177486-179990 GCF_008692095.1 Etheostoma spectabile | reverse complement strand
CCCCCCCCCCCCCAGTTAGACTTGACACAGATGTGGGTCGAGTTTCAACAGCATCAACAGCATTTGGTGGATAACGTCTAACTTAACGTCTTCTCACCTCCTAACCCTAATTGCATGCGCTCACTCCGTTCTTCGTCCCTTCCCAGGACTCCCTGTGTCCCCCCCAGCTCATCACAGAGGACGAGGGGCTGAGTCGGCTGGCCCAGACTGTCCAAGTGTTGGTGGACCTGGCCGACGGCTCCCAGCGGCCCCCCAAACAGGACTGGTTCGGGGCCCCTGGCTCAGCACAGAGCTAGCACAGCGTCGCTGGATCTGCGAAGATTTACCAGGATCACACCGAAGAGATCCCCCTCAGGGCCAGTGTTTGGTTTTAACGTGCTTTAAAGGATCCACGCGGGTGGTGTCACTTACCCCGACTGGTTGGACCCTGCTCAGGTTAAAGGGGGCGGAGCTTAAATGGAAATTCATTAGGTGACATATCTTTTCTACCATTGAGAATGATGACGCTGTCATTTGTCCCGCCCTAAAGCTAACGAGCGACTCGGGAAGCTGTCAATCAATCAGTCGAGACACACCCACAGTCCTGATGGGTCCAATCAGACGCGTTACCTGGAAACACCTGTGCGCTGGGCCTTTAAAAAGTTAATTTCATCGACTCTACAGCTAAACATACCATGTCCAAATGTTAAAATACACGAAAGACAATAATAAAAAGATTTGTAAATGACTTCCAAAGCCTTGCTGTCTTGTTTTCAGGTCTCATGTAAAGATTACTCAAGTTAAAGGAGGAACAATGTCTAGAGCAAAGCTGGAGCCACTACTTGGTTAGCCTAGCTTAGCATTTAGACTGGAACCAGGGGGAGTTAACCAAAAATCCACCAATCAAGAGCTCTAAAACTCGATAACCATAGTGTTAAATGTGCACGATGGACGAGACATCTCAACACACATGCAAAAGCTTCAAATTAATTAATATTAATTAATATAAATATACGACGTATTATAGGAAATGTCTTGGAGGCCTGGTTGGAGGTGGCCACTGTACTTTTGGTTATGTGAAATGAAATATCAAATGCAATCTACTAGCTGACAATGGTAGCATGTATACTCGTTTGTCACGAGGCAAAATTTAAATGTGAGTCCACTGCAAGACGTTGCCGTTGTCCACTTATTAAAGGACAGTTACACCACTCGGACCGAGACGCTGCTAGTAGTGTATACGAGTCCAGTTTTAGTCCTTCACAGCAGGATTTATTATTTCTTTTTTTCTTATTTTAATCCCACGGCCTCGACTACCACCTGAAAACGTGTCTTCTTCTAACATGATTACAGTGTCTCCTAACAACAAATCACGACACTACAGGGACTGGCAGGGTGAAGAAATGCATAACTGATAATAAAACCACACGTCTCGATGCATTACTATACAGAAAACAGATAAATGATATATGTAAACCAAACAAAATCCTTTCAATAAGGGGTATTTCCAGGTGCTACAATGGCTCATTTAGGGGACATGTTTAGGTTTAATATTTGTTACTGTTTTTATATTTTCTCCAGCTCTACGTACAGTTAGATATACAAATAAGGCATCAACTGCCATAATGTGGGACGATAAGGAATGCACTGTAAGGTGTTTCCACGGTTTGCTCTCGTCTGTTCACCAACACGGTGGAAGTCTGCGTGCTGGTGGTTCCCTGTCTCACTGGACGTTTCCTCCACTCTTCCTCCACTCTTCCTCCTTGATAGGTGACAAATGAGGAATCAAACACATGTACTGTTCAAGAAAAAATGACGTTGGACGTTGAACAAGATTTCTCAAGAATAAAATCAGTTTTTACGTCCGTGGTACAATCCGAAATAGACTCGCACCAATAACACGAAAGCTGTTTTGAGTTGTGCGTTGGTCTCATTTGTAGTCGTGATACGGGAGACTAGATTTGGACTAGTGAAAGAAAGAACTAAAACACACCTCGAGTCACAAGAACGTCATAGTGTGTCTAAAGCTTCATAGTCTATATGTCAGAAAGTATGATTGCTGTTGCAGAAGTAGAGTTCAGCAAGGTGAAGGGGACCAAGCTAGTCCTGAGCCTGCTGGTCCTGGAATGGAGAGTCTTGTAGCACCTAAGGGGGGGCAACAGTATAGTTCTGGTATATATATATATATCATAGAATAGAATGTCGAAAAAGTCAAAAACATCATTGCATAGTATGTTAAAAAAGTGATGAAAAGTCACTTTTTGTGTGCATCCATGTCCCAGAATGCCTGGGACATGGATGCCAGGGAACCTAGCTCTGGGGGGGTCACTCCACAGAGTCCTTATGTTCCCCCCCCCTCAGCATGTCTCCTTGGATCAGGGGGGGCTCCAAGACCACGGTTGCAGGTGTCGCCGTGGTCCCGCTACACGTCCTGCTATGCATGGACTACTACAAACTACTAGTTCTAGTCACTGTTAAATTATCTTTTACTGTGACTGTTATAGCCACTGTTCATCACCCCCCCC
>NW_022605581.1:151887-177476 GCF_008692095.1 Etheostoma spectabile | reverse complement strand
CGCCTACCAGGAGCCTGGGTCTGTCCCAGGTTTCTTCCTAAAAAGGAGTTTTTCCCTCACCACTGTTGCACTAAATGCTTGCTCATGAGGGAATAACTGGATATTATTGGGTCTTTATAAATTATAGAGTGGGGTCTAGACCTGCTCTATCTGTAAAGTGTCTTGAGATAACTCATGTTAAGAATCAAAAAGCAGAGGTAAGGTGACATGACGGCCTAGACCACCGTAGCTCCAGTCTGAGCCCCCCAGGGGCTAAAAACCAGGTTTTAAATAACGAGGCAGAAAATGTGTATGAAAGAATCTTTAATTCTTGAATTAAAAACACACTGAAGGCATCTGAATAAAATACGATGCCACTAGATTGATCAACCGCACAACTAAATCAACCGTGACCAATACACTAAGTATGCAACTAATACTTCCTGTTGTATCACAGAGCAAGACGCGATAAAGGTACCGCTAGTAGATTAGTGAGTAATGACAATAACTCTGAAAATACATACTGAATACAGATAATTTAGATACTTTTGAAATACCGCATTGTGAAGTTCACAATGAGTACAAGTACACCAATGATGAGTCCTGCATCTGAGCTGTATGCACATTAAGATTAAAGATTAACGAGGCTTTTTTAAGCCGGGTTATACTGTATTCTGGGGCGTCATGCTACTACCATAACTTTACCCATAATTATGTTATTATTCCGTAAATATAGGAGTCTGCTGTAGAAACTACGTTCGAGTCTAAAAATAAAACCGTAAAAGAAATGAGTAAATTCTAAACAGATTTCCCTGTATACTGACATTTAAAATAGAAATATCCCCCTCCAATGTATTTGGCAGGTTTTTATAATAATCTTGGCATCAGGACGCTTTTGTACTTCCCTGTAAACATCAGCTCATATGAACAATCAGTAGGTGGTATTCTCGCTTATTAATACTTAAAAAAACTCAAGGAAGAGGTTTTTTGTTTTTTTTATAAAACAAAAAAACGTAAGCGTTAGTTTCCCCGTTTCCGTTGATACCAGTGATATTAATCTGCATCGGGACCTGCTCGTAAGCGTCTCGATTCCTTCAGTAGTAGTAGTTGTTGTTGCCTCTGTAGTCGGGGACGGGTCTGTAGGGACGAAATGGTCTTCGGCTTCCAACTGCCCCCCTCCCATCGATGTACTCGTTTGGCCTGTAAGACCAAGTAAGTTAAGTTAATAACTTAGTTAGTTATACTGTTTATTGACCCCCGGCGGGGAAATTACAATTTACACTGTTGTTGTTAGTAAGCACTACACATAGGACAGAGACAGAGAGAGAGAGAGAGAGAGACAGACAGAGAGATAGAGACAGAGAGAGACAGAGAGAGAGAGAGAGACAGAGAGAGACAGAGACAGAGAGACAGACAGAGAGATAGAGACAGAGAGAGACAGAACATAGAGACAGAGAGAGAGACAGCACAGAGCAGGAGAAGGACGAGAGAGACAGAACAGACAGAGTCAGAAGAGAGACAGACGACAGAGGAGAGAGAGAGAGACAGAAGACAAGTCGAGAGACAGACGAGAGCGAAAGACAGAGAAACAGACGAGACAGAGAGACGAGAACAGACACAGGAGAGAGAGAGAGAGAGAGAGACAGAACGACAGACAGAGAGACGACAGACAGAGAGCCACAGACGACAGAGAGATGAACAGACAGACAGCAGAACAGAGTCAGAGAGAGAGACAGACAGACAGAGAGGAGACGACCTAGAGAGAGAACAGAAGACAGAGAGAACAAGAGAAGAGAAGACCGACCAGAGAGAGAGAGAGAGAGAGAGAGAGAGAGCCAGACAGACAGAGAGACAGAAGAAGAGAGGAAGACAGACAGACACAGAGAGAGGGAGAGAGAGACCGACAGAGAGAGAGAGAGGGAAGAGAGAGAGAGAGGAGAGAGAGAGACGAACAGACAGAGAGACAGAGACAGACAGACACAAGAGACAGAGAGAGACCGACAGAGAGAGAGAGAGAGACAGACAGACAGAAAACAGACAGACAGAGAGAGGCAGACAGAGAGACCGAGAGAGAGACAGACAGAGACACAGACAGAAAGAGAGACAGACGGAGAGAGAGGAGAGACAGACAAGAGACAGAAGAAAGAGAGACAGACAGACACAGACACACAGATCGAGTGGCTGCCAGGCCTGGACCTGCACCCTGAGCAGTGGGGGGGGGGGGGGGGGTTTACCTCCAACCCAACTCTTTCAAATTAGTTGGCTAATGTGTTGTCATAGTGGTGTCAGCCATCTCATCTAACTCCAGAGAAGCAACAAATGGCTATTATATATATATATATATATATTATATACATATATATAATATTACATATATATATATACAACATATATATATTATATCTATATATACAATTTTATTATATTTGTGTTTGTGTTGTGTGTATGTATATATTTATATATATATACATCACCACACACAACATATTATATATTATATTATATATATATATATATGTTATATTAATATATATTATATATATATTAATATATAATAATATCTATATAACATATATAATATAATAGTATACTATATATATACATATATATATACATATATATAACCTATATATCTATATATATGTATAATATATATATACATATATATTACATTATATACATATTATATATATATATATATGTTATATGTTTGTGTCTATATATATAATAATAATTAGTATATTATATATTTTATATATATATCTATTATATATTTATAACATTATATTATATACACACACATATATATACATCTATTTACACACTATAATATATATATCTATATATTACTATATATATTATATATCTATATATATATATATATTATATATATATATACACACACCATACACACCATATATATACACACCCATATATATACATACTATACATATCAACACATACATATATATAACACAACATACATATACATATATACATAATATAATATATACACTATATATATATATATATTATTGTGTGTGTGTATGTCAAACTATTCCTTTTAAAATCAACGTTTGACATGTGTATTTGCATAATCTACTAGAGAAAGATGATGTGGTATGCATTGATCTAAGAAGAGTTGATGTGTGTATGCATTGATCTAAGAAGATATTTGTTAGCATATCTAAGAAAGTTGATGTGTGAGCATTAATCTAAGAGAAAGATGATGTGTGTATGCATTATCTAAGAGAAAGTTGATGTGTGTTCATTGATCTAAGAGAAAGTTATGTGTGTATGCATTGATCTAGAGAAAGTTGATGTGTGTATGCATTAATCTAAGAGAAGTTATGTGTGTATGCATTGATCTAAGAGAAAGTTGATGTGTGTATGCATTGATCTAAGAGAAAGATGATGTGTGTATGCATTGATCTAAGAGAAAGATGATGTGTGTATGCATTGATCTAAGAGAAAGTTGATGTGTGTATGCATTGATCTAAGAGAAAGATGATGTGTGTATGCATTGATCTAAGAGAAAGATGATGTGTGTATGCATTGATCTAAGAGAAAGTTGATGACAGCGCTCACCGCGTGTAGTCGTCTTGCAGGTCGTCAGCTTTGAGGGCAGATCTGGAAATGCCCATGCCCGGAGGAATCCTGTCTGGATACCTCACCGCGATCTTCATGCCGTTCACCTCGAGGCCCTGAAGACGATCACAAACAACTAAAATATCATTTCTACTGAGTGAATACCGGGTCAGAGAGGAGAAGCAGCAGGAGAAGCAGCAATAACTTGGGGAAGAGGGACCAGCTGCGCTTATTAGGACTAATGTAATGTAACTTGGTTAAAAAATAAAAATATATGTTAGTTTCCCCGGTTTTGCAGATTGAAGAACAAGTGATTGTGACTTTCTGATAAAAAAAACCCCATCTGGAGACACCTAGCAAAAAGCAGGCAAATAAAAATTGAATCAGGTTTTCATTCCAAAGCTGCATATGGGACTTCAAGGGTTTTTTATTGCAGTAATTGTCAACCCCACAAATGCATATATACATATAGTGACCAAACAAAATGTCTGCCACCCAGTTCCAATATCCATGAAGAGCGAGTGAGGTAGGTCCCAGCCTGACGTCCTACTGTGATTTAAGCCTGTCAGTCAGAGTTCAGGGTGTACTTACATGGAAGCGCCTGATGGCTTCATCACAATGCTCTTGTTTTGTAAAGTTTACGAAGGCACAGCGTTTGTATGTCAGCACCTTGACGCTATGGACCACCCCCGCCCTGCAAGACAAAGACAACACTCACTGGGGAACTTAGGTATCGCGCCACAAAGATTAAACTGCAGAAATAAGATGGAAAATTGTGAAAAGGCGTGAAAGCAAAGCTCTCTTACTTGTTAAATATGTTGGTCACCACAGACTCGGTTACTGGGTAAATCAGGTTCCCCACCCAAACTGGAAACAGCTCTCTGTTGAAAGAAAATGACGGGAAATGAGCGTGAAACAGAGATCCTGATTGTCTTATTTTAATAAACCATCATAACACTGCATGAAAGCAATCAATGATCGTCTGCTCTTATACTGTCTAATAATACACTGTCTAATACACTGTCTACACTGTCTAATACACTGTCTGTCAATATCTGTCTACTATACTGTCTATTAATACGTCTAATCCCTGTCTAATACACTGTCTATACACTGTCTAATACACGGTCTACGATATACTGTCTAATATACCGTCTAAATCACTGTCTAATACACTGTCTAATATACACTGTCTAATACACTGTCTAATACACTGTCTAATACACTGTCTAATACACTGTCTAATACTACGTCTAATATACTGTCTAATATACTGTCTAATACACTGTCTAATACACTGTCTAATACACTGTCTAATACACTGTCTAATACACTGTCTAATACACTGTCTAATACACTGTCTAATATACTGTCTAATACACTGTCTAATATACTGTCTAATATACTGTCTAATACACGTCTAATATACTGTCTAATATACTGTCTAATACACTGTCTATACACTGTCTAATCACTAATAATACTAGTCCTAATACCTGTCTAATATACTGTCTAATACACTGTCTAATATACTGTCTAATACACTGTCTAATATACTGTCTAATATACTGTCTAATACACTGTCTAATACACTGTCTAATACACTGTCTAATATACTGTCTAATACACTGTCTAATACACTGTCTAATACACTGTCTAATACACTGTCTAATACACTGTCTAATACACTGTCTAATACACTGTCTAATACACTGTCTAATACACTGTCTAATACACTGTCTAATACACTGTCTAATATACTGTCTAATATACTGTCTAATACACTGTCTAATATACTGTCTAATACACTGTCTAATACACTGTCTAATACACTGTCTAATACACTGTCTACTACACGTCTAATACACTGTCTAAACACTGTCTAACTAATACTTGTCCTAATATACTGTCTAATACACTGTCACTATACTGTCTAATACACTGTCTAATACACTGTCTAATATACTGTCTAATACACTGTCTAATATACTGTCTAATACACTGTCTAATATACTGTCTAATACACTGTCTAATATACTGTCTAATACACTGTCTAATACACTGTCTAATACACTGTCTAATACACTGTCTAATATACTGTCTAATACACTGTCTAATACACTGTCTAATACACTGTCTAATATACTGTCTAATACACTGTCTAATATACTGTCTAATATACTGTCTAATACACTGTCTATGTCTAATACACTGTCTAATACACTGTCTAATACACTGTCTAATACACTGTCTAATACACTGTCTAATACACTGTCTAATTAGAGAAAAAGCATCACTAATATCATAAGTATACACTATTTGTAAAATAAACTCATGATCCAATTAACCTTCATTTATACCTGCTACTATATCCATAATGCTTAGTAATTCAATACATCGTTAATACAGTCATCAAGGTGGAGTATTTAAGGAGATCTGCCCCACTTCAGGGGTCAATTCTGAGTGGAGAAGGGGGGGGCAAACCAGAGGAGACATCGCCCCCCACGTACAACCAGCAGATTATTAATAATACAAGTATCATACAGCGCTAGATTAAAGCTCACGATTGACATACAAGACTCCATCAGCAGGTTATGCTTTCATTTACAGATTTGCACCACGTGTAGGTCCGTCTTTGTCTTTGTCTTCAACACACAGACTACCCCAGATAGTGTAGATTCATTTCAAAGGACACATAAATCAAGGTTTGACATGGGACCATATTCTAAAAATCATCAATCAAACAGAACATGCTGAATAATACAGGAATAATCTAACTCTACAGCAATTAGCAGCTAGCGGATTAAGCCATTAGATTGCTAACTATGGTCCTAAGTCTTTGTTTTAACCCTTGTGTCGTCTTCCCGTCAAAATTGAAAATCAACACTTTTGTTTGCGCTTTTTTTATCAATGTTTTTAACTTTTTCTTATGTTTTTGTCCCTTTTTTCAACACTTTTTTGAACATTTACGTACGTAACACTAACTTATTAACTTTAGTTTTACAGTTACGTTTGGACTTTATGGCCAATGAACGTCATTTATAGGAAATTACACCTAATGTTTGAGTTAGAAAAGCAGAAATTAGGAATTATTGAGACTAAAATTAAAGAAATGGATGTTGACGGATAATCACAGACCAGAAAACGTCAACTTTTACTCAACACTATTTCAAAAACCACTTCAATAGCTCTACAAAATTGAATAAGAATAATTAATAAAAGAAGAAAATGTGTACTCGCCAAAGAGCGCTGCGTGGAAACAATCATGTTATTTTGGGTAATTACAATTGGTTAGTTAAAAAGAACATTGATACGGGAAAATATGAATATAGGTTCAATATGACCCAAGGACAACGTGAGGGTTAAGCGACATCCCAGACCCTGCCGTGTGACGGGTACTCACTGTGGTGGACGACCGTCTTCATAACTGGTCTTCGCAGACGGATTTGGAACGGGCTTCGGCTGACTCGGGACATTCATCATGTTCTGGACTGGGCCTAAAGGTTTGCTGTTAAACGCTGTTTTCGGTGCATCGTGGGAGGGAGGGGGATGAGCAGGGACCGTATTGGCCGACAGGACCGGAGACACTCCGGTCACATTGGCTAGTTGAGCCGGCTGCAGACGGCCATTTTGAATAGCTCCTGAAAACCAAGACAAGTGTTAAAAAATAGCATATTGTACAAACAGACGATACGTTGCAGTACATCTGGGAATTTCATATTGCTCATAAGCTGATAAACCCTGGTAACGTGCTCTCTTAATTACAATATGAGTTTAGGAAATGTACTCCACACACTAGAATAAAACTAGGAAACCTTAATTTCTTCTGATGCCTGGAAGTTAGTGAAATCAGACAGATACCTGGTCGAGGGTTTAATTTGGACAGCACCTCTAGAGCCTTATTTACTGTCCCATGGATTATTAAAGCATTCGAGCTCTGCTCCCGAGTGAAACCATACGCCTGAAAAACAAAACACAGAATTCCAGGTTAAAACCCCTTCAGTGGATGATTCTCAGTTTGCCTGCAGTACTCCTCTATACTTATTGCTTATTTTTGATTTTTTATGGGATTACTATAAGTCTTAAATACATTTTATTCTGAAAAATACAGTGTTTTTCTTCAAAAAGCAACACATCAATGTGATTAAATAGATTTTCCCAGCTACCTCCCCATTGCTGACTGTACACCAGTGGTTCCCGAACTTTTTCAGCTCGAGACCCAAAATGCTGTGAATGTTTCGTTTGAAGATGTCCGTCCAGTTTATTCATTTTAAAACTCTCGTTACGGAGTACTTTCCCCACATAAAACCCACTGAGGCCTCTCTTGTCCATTCCGAATAGTTTTGGAAAAGCCAACTTTAATAAAGTCGTCCTTATATTTTCGTCTGGACATCACATCAACGCCGACAGATCACAGACGTTGGACAAAAACAATTATGAATTTGGACAGCAGAGGGCAGTATAGTATAGTCAAAGATCAGGTTAGGGAGAAGAAAGAGAGAGAAGACCCCCCCCCACCACAGTATCTGAGCTGAACAGACCAGTGGAGCAAAAAAGAACGCTCATTCACGTAAGATTAATATGCATTTTGCTCAACAATTGGCGACCCAGTAAAACGGGTCTGCGACCCATTTTGGGAAACATTGCTATACACCACATGTGTCAAACACAAGGCCCACGGGCCAAATCCGGCCCCTCACAGATTTTGATCCGGCCCACATGTCAATTTAGGTTCAGAATAGACTTTGGCCCAAGTAGTTTTTGTGGCTTTTTTTTTTACAACCTTGTTGCCACTTTTTCCAATGTTTTTGTTCAACTTTATTTGTTGTTCTTTCTTTGATGGCTAAGTTACTTTTTTTGCTGACTTTTTTGGGTCTTTATGTTGACCAAGCTGTAAGTGAGATGAATGTATGAGACATGCAATAATACAACAAAAGATGCTTGACTTTTACGATGAAATAATAGCATGTGGATAACCTAAACATGTCTGGCCCTGGATGTGATTCTTAATTTCCAGCGTGGCCCTTTGTGGAATTGACTTTGACACTCCTGCTATACACCAACACGTGTTCCGGCTACACACCATGAGTTGTGTTATCTGCACCCGCATCAGCTCCTGGGCGGCGTCTGCACATGAGCTGTCCAGTTTGAGCACCTCCCTGAAGGCTTGGGCGGCCTCCTCATACCTCTGGAGGGAGAAGAAGAAGAAGGAGGAGAAAAAAAGGGTGAGATTGCACCACTCGCATCAACCATCGGGCTCGTTGAATGACGTGGTGCTGGACTAATCAGCCCGGTTATTAATGTTTGCAGCAAGCGCCAGTCAAAACCAGCCTGAGTAGATAACGTGACCCCCTGAGTAGATACCCTGCGCAGCTCCATGACTTGGAAATGATTCAACGGTGTTGCAACAGCGCCACAAAGTCATGACGACATATGTATACTGGGGGAGAACAAAACAATGTAAACATTAACAAAAAAAAAATGGCTAATGATCTTATTCACTCTCTTCTTTCGTCACAGAGTATATACTGAACCAAGCCATGTTTACATTATGTTATTCCATTGTTTATGTTAATGCGCTAGATTCTAAAGTTTAAATTATGAACGCCTCTGGTTCCTTCGGGCTTCGGCTATTATCAGGATACTCTTCAAACTGGCAGCATTATCAAATTATATAGCATGATATTGATCGATATGGAAAACATTATCACAATCGTGTTTTTTGCCATATTGCCCAGCCCTACTTTAACGTAGACGTCAGCTACTAACATTGGCATTAGTGGGGTCATATGTATGGGGTACAAACACTCTCAAACATGCCATGGTTTCAACATTGAGATGAAAAATCAACCCTAAACAGTGGCTTGTAGCCTACATTTACTACAAAAGTGTGCTTTCATATGTGGTCAATGCAAGTAAGACTGGGCTAAATGCTGCTTGAAATTAGGGGTCTGCATGCTGGATACATTTGGATTATTTGTCTTCCCGCGACAAGCTCAACGCCCAGACATCGGCAGCAACTTAACTGAACTCAGAACGGGACACGTAATGGTGGCCGTTTACCTTTAGACCCGCCAAAGCTCTGCCCCTCCTGAACAGGCCTTTAACCCAGCCTGGCCACATGCTGAGGGACAACTCCGCGTCCGTCAACGCCTTCTCGTACTCTTGCATCTTCTCAAAACAGAAGGAGCGATTTCCAAACAACCTGCAAGCGAAATACACAGTTGGAGCGTTGAATAACACACAGTGGTGGAGTTAGACATTTTAATTTAAGTTAGAAATGGACATGTTCTTACTTAAACTCCGTGGGGTTGTACTTTATTGCATCCGTGAAATACTTCACAGCCATATTAAAGTCTCCGGCGCTTGCAAACCTATTTCCAATAACTGTAGAAAAAAATGAGAGGAACGTCAGTTAAATTTAATATCTGGTGACTTGATTTCCATGTGAAAACATATGATCCGTCCATCCGGCTGAGTTTGTACAGGGGGGAGAACTAATATTAAGTTCTGCTTTTCTGATGTATCAAATACTTACGCCATGCAATTAAATGCAAATGAATTATTTAAAAAAAATAAAAAAAAAATCATACAATGTGATTTTCTGGATTTTTGTTTTCGTCCCTCACAGTTGAAGTGTAGCTATGATAAAAATTACAGAACTCTACATGTTTTTTAAGTATCAGCAGTGTGTCAAATACTTGTTCTCCCCACTGTACTGTACATGAGATCGATGCAACTTACCTGCAAGATCAGTACTTATTTTTAAGTTATCTACATTAGTGGGGCTGCTAGGGGCGACAGACTCCTGTTCAGACAGTAGGAGAGAAGTGAGATAAGCAACTGTATCCCAAAAATAATGAGGCAACATCCAAGTAAAATGCTCAATCTGTAGTCAATGGAGTAGCAAACATCAGCCGTCATCTCTGTTGAGAATCTGACTTGTATGCACACACAAAAAACTGAATAAAAACCCACCTTCTTTTCCCCCTCCAGGTCTTTATTAGGTTTGTCGGGGCTAGTTTTTGCTTCTTCTTTAACCGGGATCTTCTTTTTCTCCCTCCTCTCAGGCCGGGGCTTCTGCTCCAGTTTACGCCGGGCTATAAGAGCAGCTTTATTTACAAAAGTACTAGTCATGTCCAGTTCCTTTAAACAAAAAAAAAAAAACATTAAAAAAAAAAAAGATTAAATTAGGGTTAAAGACACAATTAGTCACCTTCTTAAGTCCCACAGTGCAAGCTATTTATTTTACTTGGTAAATGTAAAAGCAAAGGAAATAAAGTTACCCTTTAATACAAATTGGGTTTAAAATGTGCAATTTTGGAATTCCTGTTGGCAAATGTGGATGCATAGTTAATATTAACTATCCACTAAATGAAACCAGATACAGTCACAGTTCTTTCAATCTTTTTTTATTTCTATTTTCCCTAATGTCTGTATTACATTTGTACACTGTATTTATCAACGTGTTGTAAAGAGTTTTATCTGTTTTACCACCTTTTTTTACTGGTATTGTTGACTGTAATTTTCTTATTGTTGTTGGTTTTTTTTTTAGGGAGACAATTTTAAGATCTGTCCAGGGACAACGGATGAAAAACAGCGTTTTGGGTAACTCTGGTGCATTTACAGCAATGTTGATTAATGTACACTGTCCCTGTCAAATAAATTATTTTTAAAAAAACATCTTTTCCAAATGTAAGTGTCCAATCAAAACCATAAACATACCATTATAGCACACAAAGATTTGGGTAAATGCAAAGGTCAATTAAATATTTTTAAGACAAAGCTCTTGTTTTGCTTATAAATGCTGATTTAACTCCAGCTCTGTGTCACGGCAGTGTGTTTGGATGAATGTTATTTGGCTTCCATCCTAGCACCGTTTACCTGCCAGGGGTTTTCCTGTATTGAGCAATTTTTGGCAACTTTTCGGCAATTTTCGGCACTTTTCGTTCCAACTTCCACAGCGCTCCTAAATAAACAATCGGCTCGGAGCAAAATAGATTGAAGCACTTACGGCACTTTTAGCTATTTTTTAATCATGGTCTAATTAGTTTAGTTTCATTTTTACTATCTGATTTTTATGAGATTTTGTTGTATAGTATTGTGGGGGTTGTACTTTGTTCTGTCGTATTGTTTTTCTTTTATATGTGCTCTAGTGCAATTGTACAGAAATATCTGTTTTTTATTATTCGGTTTTATTGACGTGGTAATCAATTGACAGGGGAGGGTCACTGATACTTGTGCATTGTCTGCAATGTAGGTGTGTTGTATGTGTGTGTAAAGTCTCTGTGTTATTGATGTTTACAGCAGCATTATTTAGCACTGATGCCCAAGACAAATTGCCCAAGACAAATTTCCCCCAGGGGACAATAAAGTTGATCTTGATCTCCCAGAAAAAGTTTCAGCAGACCCCAAAAGAAAAATCACCAGCACCAAAATGATATTGTAGTGAATTGCAACAAAACGAGCGCTTGGTACCTCACATTCGCCCGAGTCCTTCTGGGCGTCGCTATCTTCGCCACTGGAGTCGTCCTCACTACTGTCACTGCTGTCTGTGTCTTTGGCTCCAGCCGACTGCTTCACACTGGAAATCGTATTGTTTTTGGATTCATCGTTAGCTGGTTGGCTATCCCCTGCTTTAGTATCCTGTACATCTTTTCCCTGTAAAAAGAGAAGGGAAACAACAACCTTTGAGCTTGCAACTTTATACATTTTTGTTGGATTCTTCCGTTTTTTTATTTGCCCACATTAATCATTACCTCTTCAGTTGTTATGGGGTTCTGCTTTTCCTTCTCCAACTTCTCAAGTCGTTTTCTTTCTTTCCGTTTCTGCGAGACAAGAAAAATGACGTAATGCAGCTCAATTTGCCCAATTTTAAAATCAACTCATTAGTAGGTAACTGTTACTGGACATTGCAGAATTTACTTGTTTTTTAAGTCGCTTCTTCTCAGCTTTTTCTTTGCCTTTTTTCTCTTCTTCTAATAATCTGGCTTTTCTTTCAGCGTCCTAAAGGGTTGGCAAAAACATCGCAGTGATGTCAACCTCTTGAACTTCTGCAGAATCACTTCCCATTGTAAGATAGTCATCTATTTGACAAACTAGACAAATAGAAGTGAACTTACACTCTCCCTTGCATGAACTTCCACAGAGGATGGGCGAGGAATGTCACAAGTTGAAGTGTAGTAACACAGCGGGGGTTGATAAACGGACCTGGATGACCTTGTATGGGTCAACCTTTCACTAATCCAACCAGGGAGCATCGGGAATCCCTGGCAATGGTTATGCTCGTGTGCCCAATTTTCAATTCCATAATCATCTGTAACGTCTCGCTCGTCATCGTATTCCATATTCGCTAGGAAATACAACGTTGTGTGAGTTTAAATTACCGGTTTAATGCAAATCCACACATAAAAAACACTGGAAACGGATTTGTGCGTGCAGTAGATATGTAACGTGATGTCTTCTTACCAACAAGGCCGAGTCTTACTATCCTTTGAAAACCAGGTTGACTCTCAAACAAATCCACAACCCTTTGCTAGACAGAAGAAAGAGACGTGAATGTCAGTTCGTAAAATGAACTCTCTCACAAACATCAGGTCAGCTGAGGACCTTTGGCCTCAACACATGGAATTGTCCTCCCTTTAAACCCTGTTAAAGATGGTGTGTGTCCCCATGGGAGTCCAACGCGGCGTGCCACTGCCAGTAACGGACATCATGACAAGCACTGCATCCTTAAGTTTCGCTTTCCTCTGCCCAAGGAGAGCAGACGAGCCACTAGGTCAACACCAGCCAGCTGATATCCTTGTGCAAACCACATGGTGACACAATCTGGGCTCTAAAAGTCAAGAATAACCCTTTAAAAGTAGTTTCTGTCCCCAGGAGCAACGCTAGATGCAACAGAGCTGTGTAGATTGAATTATTACTTTATGTTATCACTATTATTATTACTTCAACTTCTAACACATATATATATACATATATATATATACACACACACACACACATTCGTACATGTATATATACATGTGTATATACGGACATGTATACTATATACATACTGCATATACATATATACTGTATATACATACACATACAGTACATATGTACATATGTCTATATACATACATATATACACATACATACATATATATTATACATAAAACAGTATACATGTATATATATATATATAGATATTATATATATATATATATATATATATATATATATATATATATGTTACAGCCTTAATAAGTGAAACAAAAAAGCATGTAAACAAGCCAGGCTACTATTTGTGATTATAACAAGACAAAGTAATGACACCAAGATTGTTTTCCCCAGCTACACTATTAGATTTTTGAGCGTTACATATACACTTATATGCACTTTGGAGTGCATAACTCACTGTAAACAACAGCTGCATACACAGGAAGTGAGTACGTGCACTGTTCAGGATCAGTATCTCCAACACGACGTTAGTCAGAAAGACTGAATATATTACTAGATAGCTTTCAAAGTACATGAGAAACTTCGTCTGTTGCTATATTGTGGACATACCCCCACGTTGAGAGAAGTATTAGCTGTATTATCCCTAATATAAGTACTAACATATGGACGCTACCCTAAGCTAAGGCCAGTTTAAATTAAAATGCATACTCACCACTCGGATGTCGGTAAACTCTGAAAGAGACGAGACAAGCAAACAATGAGATATCACGTAGAATCAGCTTTAAATAAACCCAACCGTGTTATTTAGTGGAGTATCAGTGTTTTTATAACGCTACTAGGACGCGCGAGCTAGCTCGTTAGCTAGCTCGCTAAACTATCCGCAAACTTCTTGTAACGTTAAGTGGAAAATAGGCTTTTTCTTACCCGGCTCCTCTCTAAATATGTCCATGTTTTAGTAGCACATGCACTCCCACAGCATCATATATTGGTACATTCCAGGTAATTAACCGTACACACAAAGTTGTATTGACGTAACACACAAAGTTGTGTTTATTAAACGCTAAGTTAGCCGCCTCTAGCTAACTTTGGCAGCGTGCATGTTGTTTTCAGGGCGAGCGCTTCTTTAACTGTCTACGGACGAGCGGGGAACTGAGTCGTGTGCGTCACGTAACCGACAAACTTCAGTTTTGTACGCATGCGCGCTGGAACAATACACTCTACGGCTGGCCCGTAATGTGTGTGTGTGTGTGTGTGTGTTGGTGGTGTGGTGTGTGGGTGTGTGGTGTGTGTGTGTGTGGGTGTGTGTGTGTGGTGTGTGTGTGTGGTGGGTGTGGTGTGTGTGTGGTGTGTGTGTACATACATATATACTATTATATATATATATACACACATATACACACACACAACATATATTTATATAATACAGTATATATTTATTATATATATACATGTGTATATTGGACATATTACTATATACATAATGCATATACATGTATACTGTAATACATATATACACTACAGTACATATGTCTATTTCATACAATACAGTACATATACATATGTATGTATATTATACATATTATAGTATATATACATATATCATACACATATATATATATATATGGATGCCTATATGCAATACTATACGTACACTAACATATGTATGTATATATACATTATATGTATATAAATATATGGATGTCTATATGCTAATATACAGTACATATACATATGTATGTATAGATTATACATACATATTACACATATATATGGATGTTGTCTAATGCATACATCAGATACATACTATACATATGTATATATGTATATACATATATATATGGATGTCTATATGCATACATATACAGTACATATACATATATACACACATACATAAACATTTCAAGCATTTCATTTTTATAATTAATGTATTTCATGTCCATAGCTCTTCACTGGTTTCTTACCTTTATGTTTACCATGTCTCTCATGCTGTTGTAATATTTAAATTTCCTTCCTAAGGATCATTAAAGTCATATATGGTATATCATCTTGCACATATGGAGTGGAAACGCCTTTTGCTTCACTATATCTGATCAAATTGAACGTAAAGTGACACTGACAACTCATGATTTTATATAATTCTTTAATGCATCTCTCAGTAAATTGTTAGTACCCACATCACTTTCTGAACAGGAATAGGAAAATATGATCAACATCTTTCCATATTTCCTGCAGGACAACAATCACCGCACAGTAAAACTCTAATTTTCTCCACTTTAAACAGCAAAATAACCTTTTCAAATGATGTCAATCAGGTCACACAGGGAGTCAAACATCATTCAGAACATCTTATGTTGATAGGAATTAAATATCAAAACAATTTGATAGCAAGTCCCTTGATTAGGTCTTGATTAGGTCTCTCTAAGCACAGTTCAAGTGCCCATAGATTTCCCAATTTAATGATGAATTGAACGTTAAAAAAACATTCTGAGGACCTTTTTTAGGTCTTTTCAGGTCTTGCTAAAGTAGTGCGAGTATTTGCATTTTTAATATTTTTATATCTGAGTCCAACAGTGCAATTACGTAAAAATTGTGCATTCAGTAATTAAAAACTACAATCGCTCTGATACCATGGGCCCACGTCACCCCAATGTCATACAAAACAGTGAAATGTGGTCACGTTACAGGGCTCTGATCCAGCTGCAGTGCTAGCTTCCTTGTACTGGGACTTGCGAAGCAGCCATCTTGGGTCGAGTCACGATGAAATAACCCGGCCTCGTCTCTTCGTCCTGGAGCTTAAAGGTCAAGCCGGACTCACAAACCACCAAATGCTCGTTAGCTGCCCCGTTTTAAAGTAAGCGACAACAACAGAGAGCCCTCATTAAAACCGGGAGTGTAGTTTAAAACCGCCGTCCGTCCCTCCAGTGGGACTCTTCACGTGTTATTGTATTATCCGTCCGTGGCGTACGGAGAACGCGACGAGTCTGCGGTAGACGGAGCTGAGGAGGACGATCGCCCCCGCCACTATGCCACAGATGAGGCTGAAAGCCCAGCGGGGGCCCAGGACGGTGTAGGCCTGGGAGACGAAGATCGGGCCCAATGTGCGCGCCCCACTCCCGGAGGCCGTCAACCAGCCCATGTACACACCCTGCAGGAAGCAGTAAACATCCACGCATGATTTTAAGATAGTCGTTTTATCAAGATGCAAAGTAAAGCTACGTTTCAAATGTTTCAGTTAAAGCAACTTTTCCATTGGGACTCAGTCCGTAGGGAGTTGGGTTGGGAACCGGAGGGTCACTGGTTCAAGTCCCCCGTGTGGACCAAAAGGGGAACAAAATGGGTCGCAGACCAGCGTTTTAACTTACTGGGTCGCCAATTGGGGGGTTTTCTGAGCAAAATGGCAGTAATTCAATCTTGTACAGATGGAAAAACTTATCAAACCCGAATGAGCTTCATGGGGGGGAAAGGAGAAGGGAATCTAAAACAAAAAAGAGAAACAACCACACCCACCTGGAACACACAAGCAAAACAAAAAGAACGCTCATTCACGTAAGATTAATATGCATTTTGCTCAACAATTGGCGACCCAGTAAAACGGTCTGCGACCCCATTTTGGGAACATGCTATACACCACATTGTCAAACACAAGGCCCACGGGCCAAATCCGGCCCCTCACAGATTTTGATCCGCCACATGTCAATTTAGGTTCAGAATAACTTTGGCCAAGTAGTTTTTGTGTCTTTTTTTTTTACAACCTTGTTGCCACTTTTTCCAATGTTTGTTCAACTTTATTTGTTGGTTCTTTCTTTGATGGCTAAGTTACTTTTTTTGCTGACTTTTTGGGTCTTTATGTTGACCAAGCTGTAAGTGAGATGATTGATGACATGTAATCACACAAAGATGCTGACTTTTACGAGTGAAAAGAGCATGGATAACCTAAACAGTCTGGCCCTGGATGTGATTCTTAATTTCCAGCGTGGCCCTTTGTGGAATTGACTTTGACACTCCTGCTATACACCACACCGTTTCCGGCTACACCCATGAGTTGTGTTATCTGCACCCGCACAGCTCCTGGGCGGCGTCTGCACATGAGCGTCCAGTTGAGCACCTCCCTGAAGGCTTGGGCGGCCTCCTCATACCTCTGGAGGGAAAGAGAAGAGGAGGGGAGAAAAAAAGGGTGAGTTGCACCACTCCATCAACCATCGCTCGTTGAATGACGTGGTGCTGACTAATCACCCGGTTATTAATGTTTGCAGCAAGCGCCAGTCAAAACCAGCCTGAGTAGATAACGTGACCCCTGATAGATACCCTGCCAGCTCCATGACTTGGAAATGATTCAACGGTGTTGCAACAGCGCCACAAAGTCATGACGACATATAGTGACTGGGGGAGAACAAAACATGTAAACATTAACAAAAAAAAAATGGCTAATGATCTTATTCACTCTCTTCTTTCGTCACAGAGTAATACTGAACCAAGCCATTTTTACATTATGTTTCCATTGTTTATGTTAATGCGCTAGATTCTAATTTAAATTATGAACGCCGCTGTTCCTTCGGGCTTCGGCTATTATCAGGATACTCTTCAACTGAGCATTATCAAATTAATAGCATGATATTGATCGATATGGAAACATTATCACAATCGTGTTTTTTGCCATATTGCCCAGCCTACTTTTAACGTAGACTCACTACTAACATTGGCATAGTGGGTCATATGTATGGGTACAAACACTCTCAAACATGCCATGGTTTCAACATTGAGATGAAAATCAACACCTAAACATGGCTTGTAGCCTACATTTACTACAAAAGTGTCTTTCATAGTGGTCAATGCAAGTAGACGGGCTAAATGCGCTTGAAATTAGGGGTCTGCATGCTGGTACATTTGGATATTTTCTTCCCGCGACAAGCTCAACGCCCAACATCGGCAGCAACTTAACTGACTCGACGGACCGTAATGGTGGCCGTTTACCTTTAACCCGCCAAAGCTCTGCCCCTCTGAACAGGCCTAACCCAGCCTGGCCACATGCTGAGGACAACTCCGCGTCCGTCAACGCCTTCTTCTCTGCCTCTCTCAAAACAGAAGGGCGATTTCCAAACAACCTGCAAGCGAAATACACAGTTGGACGTTGAATAAAAAACAGTGGTTGAGTTAGACATTTATTTAAGTTAGAATGGACATGTTCTTACTTAACTCCGTGGGTTGTACTTTATTGCATCCGTGAATACTTCACAGCCATATTAAAGTCCGGCCTTGCAACCTATTTCCAATAACTGTAGAAAAAAATGAGAGGAACGTCAGTTAAATTTAATATCTGGTGACTTGATTCCAGTGAAAAATATGATCCTCCATCCGCTGAGTTTGTACGGGGGAGAACTAATATTAAGTTCTGCTTTTCTGTGTATCAATACTTACGCCATGCAATTAAATGCAAATGAATTATTTAAAAAAAAAAAAAAAAAATCATACAATGTGATTTTGCTGGATTTTTGTTTTCGTCCCTCACAGTTGAAGTGTACTATGATAAAATTACAGAACTCTACATGTTTTTAGTATCGCAGTGTGTCAAATACTTGTTCTCCCCACGTACTGACTGTCATGAGATCGATGCAACTTACCTGCAAGATCATACTTATTTTTAAGTTATCTACATTAGTGGGGCTGCTAGGGCGACATACCCTGTTCAGACAGTAGGAGAGAAGTAGATACCAACTGTATCCCAAAATAATGAAGGCAACACAGTAAAAATGCTCAATCTGTAGTCATGGAGTAGCAAACATCAGCCGTCATCTCTGTTGAGAATCTGACTTGTATGCACACACAAAAAACTGAATACAACCCCCCTTCTTTTCCCCCTCCAGGTCTTTATTAGTTTGTCGGGCTAGTTTTTGCTTCTTCTTTAACCGGATCTTCTTTTCTCCCCTCCTCTCAGGCCGGGGCTTTTGCTCCAGTTTACGCCGGGCTATAAGAGCAGCTTTATTTACAAAGTACTAGCATGTCCAGTTCCTTTAACAAAAAAAAAAAACATTAAAAAAAAAAAAGATTAAATTAGGGTTAAAGACACAATTAGTCACCTTCTTAAGTCCCACAGTGCAACTATTTATTTACTTGGTAATGTAAAAGCAAAGGAAATAAGTTACCCTTTAATACAAATTGGGTTAAAAATGTGCAATTTTGGAATTCCTTTGGCAAATGTGGATGCTAGTTATATTAACTATCCACTAAATGAAACCAGATACAGTCACAGTTCTTTCAATCTTTTTTATTTCTATTTTCCCTAATGTCTGTATTACATTTGTCACTGTATTTATCAACGTGTTTGTAAAGATTTTTATCTGTTTTACCACCTTTTTTTACTGGTATTGTGACTGTAATTTTCTTATGGTGTTGGTTTTTTTTTTAGGGAGACAATTTTAAGATCTGTCCAGGGACAACGATGAAAAAACGTTTTGGGTAACTCTGTGCATTTACAGCAATGTTGATTAATGTACACTGTCCCTGCAAATAAATTATTTTTAAAAAACATCTTTTCCAAATGTAAGTTTCCAATCAAAAACATAAACATACCATATAGCACCAAAGATTGGGTAAATGCAAAGGTCAATTAATATCTTTAAACAAAGCTCTGTTTTGCTTATAATGCTGATTTAACTCCAGCTCTGTGTCACGGCAGTGTGTTTGGATGAATGTTATTGGCTTCCATCCTAGCGACCGTTTACCTGCCGGTTTTCCTGTATGAGCAATTTTTGGCAACTTTTCGGCAATTTTCGGCACTTCGTTCCAACTTCCACAGCGCTCCTAAATAAACAATCGGCTCGAGCAAAATGGATTGAAGCACTTACGGCACTTTAGCTATTTTTTAATCATGTCTAATTAGTTTTAGTTTCATTTTTACTATCTGTATTTTATGAGATTTTGTTGTATAGTACTGTGGGGGTTGTACTTTGTTCTGTCGTATTGTTTTTCTTTTATAGGCTCTAGTGCAATTGTACAAATATCTGTTTTTTTATTATCGGTTTTATTGACGTGGTAATCAATTGACAGGGAGGGTCACTGATACTTGTGCATGTCTGCATTAGGTGTTTGTTGTTGTGTGAAAGTCTCTGTGTATTGATGTTTACAGCAGCATTTTAAGCCGAGCCCAAGAACAAATTTCCCCCAGGGACAATAAAGTGATCTTGACCCCCGAGAAAGTTTCAGCAGACCCCAAAGAAAAATCACCAGCACCAAACTGATATTGTAGTGAATTGCACAAAACGAGCGCTTGGTACCTCACATTCGCCCAGTCCTTCTGGCGTCGCTATCTTCGCCACTGGAGTCGTCCTCCCTACTGTCACTGCTTTCTGTGTCTCCAGCCGACTGCTTCACACTGGAATCGTATGTTTTTGGATTCATCGTTAGCTGGTTGGCTATCCCCTGCTTTAGTATCCTGTACATCTTTTCCCTGTAAAAGAGAAGGGAAACAACAAACCTTTGAGCTTGCAACTTTATACATTTTTGTTGGATTCTTCCGTTTTTTTATTTGCCCACATTAATCTTACCTCTTCATTTTTATGGGGTTCTGCTTTCCTTCTCCAACTTCTCAAGTCGTTTCTTTCTTCCGTTTCTGCGAGACAAGAATGACGTAATGCAGCTCAATTTGCCCAATTTTAAAATCAACTCATTAGTAGGTAACTGTATGGACATTGCGAATTTTTGTTTTTTAAGTCGCTTCTTCTCAGCTTTTTCTTTGCCTTTTTTCTCTTCTTCTAATAATCTGGCTTTTCTTTCAGCGTCCTAAAGGGTTGGCAAAAACACGCAGTGATGTCAACCTCTTGAACTTCTGCAGAATCACTTCCCATTGTAAGATAGTCATCTATTTGACAAACTAGACAAATAGAAGAACTTACACTCTCCCTTGCATGAACTTCCACAGAGATGGCGAGGAATGTCACAAGTTGAAGTGTAGTAACCGCGGGGGTTGATAAACGGACCTGATGACTTGTATGGGTCAACCTTTCCTAATCCAACCAGGGAGCATCGGGAATCCCTGGCATGGTTATGCTCGTGTCCCAATTTTCAATTCCATAATCATCTGTAACGTCTGCTCGTCATCGTATTCCATTCGCTAGGAAATACATTGTGTGGAGTTTAAATCGGTTTAATGCAAATCCACACATAAAAACACTGGAACGGATTTGTGCGTGCAGTAGATATAACGATGTCTTCTTACCACAAGGCCGATTCTTACTATCCTTGTGAAACCAGGTTGACTCTCAAACAATCCACAACCCTTTGCTAGACAGAAGAAGAGACGTGAATGTCAGTTCGTAAAATACTCTCTCACAAACATCAGGTCAGCTGAGGACCTTTGGCCTCAACCATGGAATTGTCCTCCCTTTAAACCCTGTTAAGATGGTTGTTGTCCCCAGGGGAGTCCAACGCGCGTGCCACTGCCAGTAACGGACACTCATGACAAGCACTGCTCCTTAAGTTTCGTCTTCCTCTGCCCAAGGAGACAGACGAGCCACTAGTCAACACCAGCCAGCTGATATCCTTGTGCAAACCACATGGTGACACAATCTGGGCGCTAAAAGTCAAGAATAACCCTTTAAAAGTATTTCTGTCCCCAGGAGCAACGCTAGATGCAACAGAGCTGTAGATTGAATTATTACTTTATGTTATCTATTATTATCTTCAACTTCTAACACATATATAATACATATATATATACACACCCACCCACACATTCGGTACATGTATATATACAGTGTATATACGGACATGTATACTATATACTACTGCATATACATATATATGTATATACATACACATACAGTACATATGTACATATGTCTATATACATACATATATACACATACATCCATATTATTATACTAAACAGTATACATGTATATATATATATATATATATAATATTATATATTATATATATATGTTACAGCCTTAATAAGTGAAACAAAAAAGCATGTAAACAACCAGGCTACTATTTGTGATTATAACAAGCAAGTATGACACCAAGATGTTTTCCCCAGCACACTATTAATTTTGTAGCGTTACATATACACTTATATGCACTTTGGAGTGCATAACTCACTGTAAACAACAGCTGCATACACAGAAGTGAGTACGTGCACTGTTCAGGATCAGTATCTCCAACACGACGTTAGTCAGAAAGACTGAATATATTACTAGATAGCTTTCAAAGTACATGAGAAACTTCGTCTGTTGCTATATTGTGGACATACCCCCACGTTGAGAGAAGTATAGCTGTATTATCCCTAATATAAGTACTAACATAGGACCTACCCTAAGCTAAGGCCAGTTTAATTAAATGCATACTCACCACTCGGATGTCGTAAACTCTGAAAGAGACGAGACAAGCAAACATGAATATCACGTAGAATCAGCTTTAAATAAACCCAACCGGGTTATTTAGGGGAGTCAGTGTTTTTATAACGCTACTAGGACGCGCGAGCTAGCTCGTTCGTAGCTCGCTAAACTATCCGCAACTTCTTGTAACGTTAGTGGAAAATAGGCTTTTTCTTACCCGGCTCCTCTCTAAATATGTCCAGTTTTTAGTAGCACATCCACTCCCACAGCATCATATATTGTTACATTCCAGGTAATTAACCGTACACACACAAGTGTATTGACGTAAAACACAAGTTGTGTTTATTAAACGCTAAGTTAGCCGCCTCTAGCACTTTGGCAGCGTGCATGTTGTTTTCAGGCGAGCGCTTCTTTACCTGTCTACGACGAGCGGGGAACTGAGTCGTGTGCGTCACGTAAACGACAACTTCATTTTTTGTACCGCAGCGCGCTGGAACAATACACTCTACGGCTGGCCCGTAAGGTTGTGTTTGTGTGTGTGGGTGGTGTGTGTGTGTGGTGTGTGTGTGTGTGTGTGTGTGTGTGTGTGTGGGTGTGTGTGTGTGTGTGTGTGTGTGGTGTGTGTTGTGTGTGTGTTTGTACATACATATATACATATATATATATATACACACATATACACACACACATACTATATATATATACATATCTATTTATATATATATACATGTGTATATGGACATATAACTATATACATACTGCATATACATGTATACTGTATATACATATATACACATACAGTACATATTCTATTTCATATACATTAATACATACATATTGATATATACATATAGTATATATACATACTATACAATATATAGATATATAGGATGCCTATATGCATACATACGTACTATATAGTATGTATATATACATATATAGTATATAACATATATGATGTCCTATTGCAAACGATAACATATACATATGTATGTATAGTATATATCAAAACATATACACATATATATGGATGTCTATCATGCACATACATATACAGTACATAACATGTATATAGTATATATATAATACACATATATATATATATGATGTTATATGCATACTATACGTCACATATACATATATACACCATACATAAACATTTCAGCATTTCATTTTTAAATTAATGTATTTCATGTCCATAGCTCTTCACTGGTTTCTTACCTTATGTTTACCATGTCTCTCATGCTGTTGTAATATTTAAATTTCTTCCTAAGGATCATTAAAGTCATATATGGTATATCATCTTGCACATATGGAGTGAACGCCTTTGCTTCCTAATCTATCAATTAAGTAAAGACACGATATGCACTCATGATTTTATATAATTCTTTAATGCATCTCTCGTAAATTGTTAGTACCCCATCACTTCTGAACAGGAATAGGAAATATGATCAACATCTTTCCATATTCCCTGCAGGACAACAATCACCGCACAGTAAAACTCTAATTTTCTCCACTTAAACAGCAAAATACCTTTTCAAATGATGTCAATCAGGTCACACAGGGAGTCAAACATCATTCAAACATCTTATGTGATAAATTAATATCAAAACAATTTGATAGCAAGTCCCTTGATGTCTTGATTAGGTCTCTCTAAGCACATTCAAGTGCCCATAGATTTCCACATTATGTGAATTGAACGTTAAAAACATTCTGAGGACCTTTTTAGGTCTTTCAGGTCTTGCTAAGTAGTGCGAGTATTGCATTTTTAATATTTTTATATCTGAGTCCAACAGTGATTACGTAAAATTGTGCATTCACGTAATTAAAAACTACAATCGCTCTGATACCATGGCCCAGTCACCCCAATGTCATACAAACAGTGAAATGTGGTCACGTTACAGGGCTCTGATCCAGCTGCAGTGCTAGCTTCCTTGTACTGGGACTTGCAAGCAGCCATCTTGGTCGAGTCACGATGAAATAACCCGGCCTCGTCTCTTCGTCCTGGAGCTTAAAGGTCAAGCCGGACTCACAAACCACCAATGCTCGTTAGCTGCCCCGTTTAAAGTAAGCGACAACAACAGAGAGCCCTCATTAAAACCGGAGTGTAGTTTAAAACCGCCGTCCGTCCCTCCAGGGACTCTTCACGTGTTATTGTTTATCCGTCCGTGGCGTACGGAAACGCGACGAGTTCTGCGGTAGACGGAGCTGAGGAGGACGATCGCCCCCGCCACTATGCCACAGATAGGCTGAAAGCCCAGCGGGGGCCCAGGACGTGTGGCCTGGAGACAAGATCGGGCCCAATGTCGCGCCCCACTCCCGAGGCCGTCAACCAGCCCATGTACACACCCGCAGGAAGCAGTAAACATCCACGCATGATTTTAGATAGTCTTTTATCAAGATGCAAAGTAAAGCTACGTTTCAAATGTTTCAGTTAAAGCAACTTTTCCTTGGGACTCAGTCCTAGGGAGTTGGGTTGGGAACCGGAGGGTCACTGGTTCAAAGTCCCCGTGTGGACCAAAAGTAGGGAGTGTGGATTGGTGGCTGGAGAGATGCTACTTCACCTCCTGGACGCAGGTGCTGTGAGCAAGGCACCGTACCCCCCCCCCCCCCAACCACTCAGGGCCCGGTTCAACTGGCAGCCCACTCACTCTGACATCTCTCCATTATTGTGTACGATCCTGACGTGTGTGTGTGTGTGTTGGTGTGTGTGTGTGGTGTGTGTGTTGTGTGTGACTACTACCC
>NW_022605581.1:149560-151862 GCF_008692095.1 Etheostoma spectabile | reverse complement strand
TAACAAAGTGTGGACACAGAGTGTAAATTGTAATTTCCCCACTGGGGATCAATAAACAAATTTTAAATTAAATCACTGTCGTCTTACCTGAGGTTTGGGTCCGAGGATTTTGGAGTACAGGGTGTAGGACATGACGTTGCAGGCCGGGTAGCCCACCCCGATGAGGATGTCGGACGAGATGTACTGGGCCAGACTGATGGCGGGCGTGTACTGGCACCAGGTCTGTTCGTACGGGCAGCCCGTCGGCTCCAACGAGCTGTTGGAGGCACTCGAGGCTTTAGACGTCCAACTGACCAAAGTGTTGTTTTTGACGTCTGTAGTTAAAAAAAAAAGAAGGAAAAAAGCAGAAACTGAGCACTGTATTTTTGCAGCCCCAAGAATTATCACCACTACACACCAGCACACTAATGCCCCCACTAGGACCTTTAAAATGTTAAGCCAAAAGAGTATTATTTAAATGTCAGACAAAGCAGGCAGAACCAAAATCATACGATCTGCAGCAATAAATTACTCAACAGAGGAAACAGAATTAATCTGGGCCGTTAACCCTCATGTTGTCTTCGGGTCAAATTGACCCGTTGTCCTATATCAATGGTCCCCATGTGGTCCCCATGTTGTCCCCATGTTGTCCCCATGTTGCCTTCATGTTGCCCTCATGTTGTCCGTTCTTTGTTCCCTCATGTTGCCTCTGTTGTCCTCATGTTGTCCTCATGTTGCCTCATGTTGCCCTCATGTTGTCCTCATGTTGTCCTCATGTTGTCCTCATGTTGCCCTCATGTTGTCCTCATGTTGCCCTCATGTTGCCCTCATGTTGTCCTCATGTTGTCCTCATGTTGCCTTCATGTTGCCTTCATGATGCCCTCATGTTGCCTTCATGTTGTCCTCATGTTGTCCTCATGTTGTCATATATCAATGTTCTTTTTAATTCCCCAAAATAACATGATTGACTCCACCCAATGCTCTTTGCCAAGTACAAATCTCTACTTTCATTAATTTTGGGGCGTCTTATTAAATTTTATAGTTTAAAGTGATTTCCAAATAGCATTGAGTAAAAGTTGACATATTCCAGTCTGTGATTATCATCAACATCCATTCCTTTAATTTCAGTCTCAATAATTCCTAATTTCCACTTTTCTAACTCAAACATTAGGTATAATTTCCTATGAATGAGGTTCATTGACCATAAAGTCCAAAAATAACTGTAAAACTAAAGTTAGTAAGTTAGTGTTACTAGTGTTGAAAAGGTCAAACAGGGACAAAAACATGAGAAAAAGTTAAAAACGTTGATTAAAAGCGCCAACTAAAGTGCTGATTTTCCATTTTGACGGGAAGACAACACGAGGGTTGAGGTTGAGTGCTTACCTGCCCACTGGATTTTGGGGTAATGATTTCCCCATGGAAGCAGAATAAAGAAGCCGCAGAATATAACAACCAAGCCTGCTAGCAACACCGGACGATCCCCAACCCTGAAAGGAAACAATGATCTGTTTTTTTTACCGTAGGAACACTATTAAATGACAGAAAATGTTCTGTTTTCTTACCGTAGTCTTAAGTTTGCAACGTTTCCCACAATATAAATTGTACACAATATACACACCACAATATAGTTAAAAGATTCAGGTATAAAATTGCATCAGCAGCCAGGACATTAAAAAGCATATGCTTGAACAATGCAAACATTCACAGTGTAGTGCAGACAGTGATTAGTGTTCCACGGTAAGAAACAGAACATTTTCTGTTATTTAATATGTTCCTACGGTAAAAAAACAACATTTTCTGTATTTATTAGTGTTCCTACGGTAGAAACGGAACATTTTCTGTCATTTAATAGTGTTCCTACGGTAAAAACAGAACATTTCTTTTATTTAATAGTGTTCCTACGGTAAAAAACAGAACATTTTCTGTTATTTAATAGTGTTCCACGGTAAAAAACAGAACATTTTCTGTTTTTTAATAGTGTTCCTACGGTAAAAAACACATTTTCTGTTATTTAATAGTGTTCCTACGGTAAAAACAGAACATTTTCTGTCATTTAATAGTGTTCCTACGGTAAAAACAGAACATTTTCTGTTATTTAATAGTGTTCCTACGGTAAAAAACAGAACATTTTCTGTTATTTAATAGTGTTCCTACGGTAAAAAAACAGAACATTTTCTGTCATTTAATAGTGTTCCTACGGTAAGAAAACAGAACATTTTCTGTTATTTAATAGTGTTCCTACGGTAAGAAAACAGAACATTTTCTGTCATTTAATAGTGTTCCTACGTAAAAAACAGAACATTTTCTGTTTGTTGTTTGTTTT
>NW_022605581.1:141844-148846 GCF_008692095.1 Etheostoma spectabile | reverse complement strand
ATTTCATTGCATGGTGTAAAATCTGTGCATATGACAAATAAACATCTTGAATCTTGAAAATCTAATCCACACATGCGTGAGGGAGGGTACCTTTGCGAGGCCACTTTCACAACTAGAAACACCAATATGGATTCAAATCCAATACAGCAGATGATTATGCCGTTGTATAACACAGCTTCTTTCCTCGTCCAAGCGAACATGTCCATAGACAAAGGGGTGGCAATTCTGAAAAATCCCAAAAATATACAGTCAGATTTTGAAAACCTACAACAGAGGAAGGCGTAAAGTGGCAATATGTGTCTTTGTTATGTTCTGATTTGACTGAAATGAAGCACATACGTCTCGAAGACGGCGAAGATGAACATGACGATGAAGAAAAGGACGTTGGAGATCAGGACCGCCACCTGGTCGATGGTCTCCTCCGTTTCTTCACTAACGTCTTCTCTTTCTACGGGCAAGGGGAGGGGAAAACAGAAGGCGTGAACCAAAAGACAAAGCCCAACACCCTGCAATTACAAATACTGTAAATTGACTTTCTTATCTTGACACTATAATTGTTAAAAGGGAAACTACGCAGTTTTTTTTAGCTTTATTTACCTGAGTCATTGGAATGGTTACATGACAAAAAGGAAGAAAACAGCAAATAAACTGCATAGCGCCCCTTTAATGTTCACTGTGCATATCTGTAAAATGTCTACTTATAGTAACCTGCATGTTATATTCAGTACATATCCAGCTGTAAATCTTGCTCACAACACTTGTTATCTATATATTATATTCATAGGACAAACCCACCTGTAAAATTCTGTTTATAATAGTATTCATTTCTGTATTTATTCAGTACTTATCCATGTCCTGCACTCATGGAACCAGTGTATATCCTGCACCTGTTGCTATTGCACTTCGTTGCCTTGTACCTGTACCTGTGTAATGACAATAAAGTTGAATCTAATCTAATCTATTAAGAGGTATAACTAGCATAGGCCTGGACTAGGGCTGCCTTGTGTCATGATCTCTTACCTGGTAATGTCCCAAACTGTCCACTACCCGTATTACTTCTGTGCTGTAGATCCCTTAACTAGGCCTCTGCTGACAAACTCGTTGTTTGTACCCTACATCACAACATTAATTAAGATTTGGACAGTTTTAGGACAATAAATACCTTCCGCTGTGAAGTTAATGGCTCGAACTTGTCTCCCGTGGTCATCAACGCGGTGCTCTCTGTCGACAAGAAGCCCAACAGACATCTGAGCCAGTCGGTAAAATAACATTGAGAGACGTCATAACTGTACATAAACTGGAGCATAGCAAAATGGAGTATGTTGGAGCTAAATCCCGCTCCATCTCAGGGTTCATTCAATTAGTATCAAAATCTTAGTATCACACATGTGGACGTGTGAATCCATTTTATTACACAGGATATCCTAGAGACAAACACAGAGTCAACCTAACACGGCTCTCCCCCAAATTTGTCTGACTCTCTGCTCCTGGACCCCCTGGTCTTATCCACAAAGGGGGGGGGGGGGTCTCTTGGCCACAGTGGTTGTGTGTGTGTGGTGTGTGTGTGTGTTATATCCTTTCAATTGTAATGTGACTGAGGGTTTATGACCCTCAGAGCAGTAAAAGATCAGTGGGGGTGAAAGAGACTGGAACCAGACGCAGGCAGCATCCCTATCACTCAATTCTGCTTCTAACACATTTAGGAGAGCTGGATTATAACAAAATGTAACAGAACATCTTATATTATAAAACAGAATTATTGCAAAACATCTTAATATCCCAACAAGTACCACATCACATCATCAAATTCCCAAAATCTACAGAAAAACAAGGACACTATCCAGTGATAAAATGGATGCAAACATAAAAATATGTCCATCACTCTAATTTCAAAGAGAGGTGAAAAGAAGAAGAGAAAAATAATGTGAAGACATAAGCGAGCCGACGATGCCGTGTGGATACAGCCGTATTACACACGACGTGGTCGGCTCGCTTATATATTCTCTTCTTCTTTTTGTCTTTTCTTTTTGCTTTCAGGGAACTCTTTTATGATTCAACGGGCTTGGTTTGGGACATCGTCTCTAGAGCTTCGTCTTTTGCGAATGCTCCGTCCCACTGTATGCATTACAACTCTGATTTTCCCCAATCTTCAACAATATCCATGCAGGGAAGGGCCTCACCTCAGCACCAAAACCACCAGCAGGATGTTGACGAGACCGAAAGAGGCCGCCAGTAAAGCCGGAGCGGTGTACATGTTGAGCTGCAGGTCGATGACCTTCACCGTGACCCCGTGCTCACCAATGAAGGACAGGCATGCCTGCAGGGCTAACAGAAACAGAGACATGCAACTTTTTACTTGGGTTTTATTTCCCATCATACACCACGCTGGCATTATTTGCTCTCTATTCGGGCCTGGTTTCCATGACATGAATACATATAGCCATCTGTACCTGGTCCTAGGATGAAACCCAGAGCCTGACAGGCACTCATGTTTGCCATGGCACCGGTCCTCTCCTTCAGGGACGTCGCTCCAGCCACATATGACCTCACCACAGCAACATTACCTGCCAAAATATGACCAGCACTCACGTTAGGAGTTAGCTGTGTGACATGGATCCATACATGAGTTGTGCACCACACAAACCGACTGTTTCTAAGCATATCAGGCCCTCTACCATATTCAAAACCACATATGAACTCACGTCACACATCTAGTATTTTAAAATAACATGCTCTCTAACAGTTATATGGTAGAACTAAGCTGTTATGTACAATTTAGGAGCAAATCAAATGCCATGGCATTACATGAGTGGACAAGTTATTCACAGGCAGGTGTGCGGACATCAAAAAATAAAGAGAAATAGATTCAGGCCTTGTCAAATCACCTGCTCCAAAGCCCACAAAGGCCCTGGACATGAGAATGTGGAGCTTGTTATTGGTTGTGGGCAGGTACGCGTAGGCGTAGTAGATGTTGGCGGACATGTTGATGACGATAGAACACACCAGGGGCTCCCCGCGCGGCCGGTAGTTGGACCAAAGGCCAAAAAGGGGCGATGCCAACATCTGCCCGAGACTGTAGGCCGCCACCACCCACCCCAAGAAGCTGGCGTTGGCGCTGTCGTCAACCTATCAGGGACACAATCAAAAACCAAACGTGTGAAACCAAGAGCATGTTGACGTTGATGACATTCTTGTAATGATGACATTACAGAGTTTTAGAGTCTCATTATTGATGTTGCATTTGACACATGACCAGAATGGGACCTTGTAGATTCTCTTTCTACTCAGTGACTAGTGCACAGGTCAAGTGCTAGCCTGGCATTACCAGACTAATTCACAAATATACACTGTATGTAATTTGCATATTAGTATTTGCCAGAGCCAATCAAAAAAGTGTATTTATCTGCTGAAGTCATTAATACAAATTAATGACTTCAGCAGATCAGTCAACAGTCATTACAAAGAAAATGGTAAGCCATACAGTGCGTACCTTTTGCAAATAGGGCCACAGCGATGTGATGACAATAGTGAAGCCTATAGGGAACATAAAGAATAGATAATTCAGCCGCTGTCAAAGAGCCTAAACATTGTGTTATGAATCATATCATACTAAACACAAGCCAGGCAAACACACAGACGCATCACAGTCACAGTGACAGTACTGGGGTACACTGTTGGAAAAGTGCACGAAAAATCTGCTGCCAGGGGCCAGATAAATCTGCTGCCAGGGGCCAGATAAATCTGCTGCCAGGGGCCAGATAAATCTGCTACCAGGGGCCAGATAATCTGCTGCCAGGGGCCAGATAATCTGCTGCCAGGGCCAGATAAATCTGCTGCCGAGGGCCAGATAAATCTGCTACCAGGGGCCAGATAAATCTGCTGCCAGGGGCCAGATAAATCTGCTACCAGGGGCCAGATAAATCTGCACGAAAAATCTGCTGCCAGGGGCCAGATAAAAGCTCAAAGTAAAAATATCATTGATATTTTCCTTCTGTCAGGGACAGAACTGAGGGACATAATTTCCCCAAGCAGGGAAAACAGTTTCTTATGCTGCACTGTAACTTTTATTCTTGTGTTTTATGTGTCTATTTTGTTTTTAACTGTCTATTCATGTGTTTTATATGCTTTTAACTTTTAACTGTTTGTACTTGTGTTTTATCTGTTTAACTGATTTTGTGTAAAGCACTTTGAATCGCCCTGTTGCTGAAATGTGCTCTCCAGATAAAGCTGCCTTGCCTTACCTTACATATTGCAAAAAATAAATAAATAACTCATATAAGCTGCTACACTTTTGGGGTACTTTGTAAAGCCGGTTAAAACAAAAAAATGTTCTTTATACATCTCTGACTAGATGGATGTATCATTGTTAATACTTAGAACTTCAATAAAAAAAAGATGTATGTTCCTATCCAATGCTCCTATTTGAGGATTTTGTCATTTGGTGCCTTTCTACAGAGATGTCTATGTATTTTAAAGATACACAACAGCACTATTTCACTGATTCAGTCTCTCCATCAAAAGACAGGGCGGTTACAAGACACTTTCCTCAATCATTACTCACCACCTTTGCATGGAAGAGACCATTTTGTCCATATGTACACAACTTGTTCAACCCCTAGTGAAATGACCTTTCTACGTTTAACAGGTTCAAAGGTCAACTCCCAGGCATCCTCACCTACACTGCTGAGAAACATGGTGAAGTACATGACCCGGATGGACCTCCACCGAGACCTGTAACCCTCATCCCGAGAGTCATCACTGTACACAAGAAGACAAGACCGGTTGGGTTGTGGATATCAGAATCAGAATCAGCTTTATCGACCAGGTATGAAGACACATACGAGGAATTTTCCTTTGGAGCATAGTTGCTCACAATGTGCTTACACATTCAAAACAACCAACCCAACAAACAATATATACACACACTAATATAGACACACTAATACATGCATACTAATATAGACACACTAATATATGCACACTAATATATACACACTAATATATACATACTCTAAACAGAAACAATGTAGAGAGAGGAGTGCAATGAAGAGACCAATACAAATTATTTAAATGTGGAACATAGTGCAAAGGGTACTGGGATAAACAGTATTAAGTTATTATATTACAATATGAACAGTATGAACATTATGAACAGTTCTGAAATAGGAAATGAGAATGATGAATAAATAATGGATAATAAGTGAGATATGAGCATGATGAATAAATACTAAATAAATGGAATAATAGTGGAACCAGTAAACAGGTGTTGTAGAGACCGTGGTAAGCACAACAGGCCCAGAAAACAACAACAAAACTATTTGCGCGTTTACGTAAATAACGTTACATGACTCGCATTTAACGTTAGTGTCGCAACACTAGTTTGGTAATTACGGTAACACTGGCTAATGTGTCTTGAACTCTTTTTACCTGCAGGTATCGTACCTGAGCAGTGGGGTGGTATCGTCAGGGTCAGCTAAGTGAGACATTTGTGCCAAAATCCCCACAAAATAATGACTTTGCCCTGGACTTTTGGCGATGTAAACCAGCGATGCTAAGTCGTCATGTAGCCGACGGTCCCTGAACTACACTGCTAACGTACGACCAACGTCCAAAAAAAGAAGCTAGCTATAGTTTCAGCCGATGTTAGCAACTCAAACTAAAGTTGTACATTCTTAAACTAACTAATACCACACATAATGTGGAGGTAAGTTGTTTCCAGCCAGTGGTGAAGTGAATAAACGAAAGTACGCCACACACAAGCTTACAAAACCGGACTCGATAAACCGCTAAACTGGATCGCTAGCTACGTTTAGCTAGTTTCCGGTTTAACTTCCGGTTAAACCTTTCATAATAAGATAGCTAGCGAGGTGCTGCAGAATTAAATTAAACATAATTTTTTGTTTATTTTCACCGTGGGCTGGTTAAAGCGTAACAAAATAATTAGAGTACGTTTGTAACTAAGGATATTAAACAGTCTAAAGACATAACCGTTCATTTTTTTTTCAACAGTAACCAACTATACACATTTATTTTGAAGGTTACATCGCGTAACATCCGAGCCCAGGTTTCTGGTGTTTCCTGCAAAGAACCCAAAAAGAAGAAGAAGAAAAAACTTTGCAGAAAAGATAAAAATAACAGCTTCAAGTTGTTGGTTTTAAGTCCAGTTGGGGCTCTTTGTCACGTTTTAATTTCTATGAGATGTCATCGGTTCCACCTGACACACATTACCCATCTGAACCTCTCAGGTGGTTTTATTTAAAATTACACAAAAGAGGAGAAATTGTCCAATATTTCACAAAAAGCAAAGAGGAAAGAAAAGAGTCCCAGTTCACGAGAAGAATTTGATTCCACCACGACAAGCCCGTTTATTGACTCCACCTCCAACCTGTGCCACATTTAAAATACACACACTTGAATAAATACATGAAACCACTACAGTTTAGGTAAGAAATAGGCCCACGCACTGGCAATTTAAAATGACACAGTCAGGGTCATTTGGGTTCGGGGTCCTATCCCGGACTGGTGTGAAATCACCCGAGGACCTCGCGGTCCATCAGAGAAAGAGAAAAAGGTCAAGCAAAAAAAACATGCACGCGCAATAATGGACCATAGTGTGTGAGCAGGATGCCAAGTGACTACTGAAAATGAATGCGCTGCTACTCCTTTTCAATGAGAACACAGACTGAAATGTATTAAAGATCAATTTAACTGAGCTTTTCGGAGTGCGTGCTGGCTTTTCCTTTATTCCCCACGGATAAGAAAATAGAGCGTAAGCAATGGTCATTTTATTTAAATTAATAACCCTGGTGTTGCCTTCACTGTCAAACTGACCCGGGACTTATTCGGGGGTTTTAAAAAAACAACTCTGAAATAACACGTTCCTTCATAATCTATTACCAAATAGTGTCTTTATCTCAATATCAAACAGCTGAGATGACACACGTGTGTTTAGGGAATGCAATCAGTCTCCACTGGAACACCAATTCAAAATGGAAGTGGGGG
>NW_022605581.1:111877-141834 GCF_008692095.1 Etheostoma spectabile | reverse complement strand
GGGTGGTTTGTCATGAAGTTATAATTCATGTTAAAAATCCACTATGGAAAGTGTCATATCCAGACTAATGTTCCGTAACCTGTGTCATTTTTCTTGAAATGGGTCAATTTGACCCGAATACCATGCACACAAGGGTTAAAGGGCCCAGCTAAGCGCTAATTAATGCAGCTGACTTCAATATCCCGTGACACAATGGAAAATGCAGTGCATTAAATAACCATGTGCAGTTATGACAGCATCACTGGTTGACCAATCATTGTTCTGTGCTCACAGCTGATGGAATATGACTCAGCGTGCTTTGTAGTATTTGCAGATTTAGGCCACTAGATGACACCAGAGTAGAGAAGATCCTCGCTCCTCAGACGCATGTTGGCACCGTAGCCCGTGTCTCTTATCCAAAGCTTGCCATTTTTTGTCACCTTATGCAATAAATTGTTGGTTTTCGGCTCAGTCTAGTCATGGACATTACATCATACAATTGTCACGTGGTCACGCATATGACCACGCATGTGGCCAGGTTGGTTCTGTGGTAGTAAGAGGTTTATGACGCAGAGGTCCATGCTGCGTGAAGCTGACACCCCACCCACGTCAAAAAATTCAGCAAGTAGTCTGAATGGTTAGTGCTCCGTGTGTGCAGGTTTGTGCCGTTAAAATTTTCGTTTGTGCCGTTTTGGTTTCTGAGATATTAAAATTATTTTTTAGCTCCATCTAGAGTTCACCATCCCCCCATATCGCTCCAAAACAAACCGAAGTGGGCTAGTTCGTTAGTGCTCCGTGTGTGCAGGTTTGTGCCGTTAAACCCGTCGTTTGTGCAGCTTTTGTTTTCGAGATATTAAAAATTATCATTTTGGCCGATGACGTCATCCGCCCCCATTTTGCTCCAAACAAGACATTTTTTGTTATGGGGGGATGGTGACGTCATCGGCCAAAATTATAACTTTTAATATCTCGAAAACAAAAGCTGCACAAACGACAGGTTTAACGGCACAAAGCTGCACACACGGAGCACTAACCATTCAGACTATTTGCTGGATTTTTTGACGTGGGTGGGGTGTCAGCTTCACGCAGCTGGAGGTCCATGGTTTGAGTCCAACCTGTGACACTTTTCGTCCCATGTCCCCCCCCCCTTTTCTCACTTAACAGTGGAAAAGCAGTGAAAAAAGCCCAATTATAATCAAAAAAAAAAAAAAGAATGACCATTCTGGATTATGGGGACCTCATTTATATGAATGCCCCAACCCAAGTGTTGAGACGACTGGACTCTGTTCATCATGCCGCGTTGAGGTTCATCACGAACTGTAAGCCGCCTCGCACACGCCACTGGGAACTGTACACACGTGTGGGCTGGCCAGCGTTGGAGAACCGTAGACTCAATCCTTGGTATATGTTCATTTATGAGGACATTCTGCGTCTGCTCCCCTCATATCTCAATGAATGTGTAGTATTATATTTCTTTTCCAGTCTTAACAACTCTCAAAGCGCTGTTTACATCTACAAGGAATCACATTCACCACACACTTCATACACTGTGGCCGGGCTGCCGTACAAGGTGCCACCTGCTCATCAATAAACACTCACACACTTCACACTCCGTTCAGGTACTCGGGTTCAGTGTCTTGCCCAGGACACTTCGACAATGACTGCAGGGCGGGATCGAACCACCACCTTCCGATTGGCAGGCAAACCGCTCTACCACCGAGCCACCCGCCGCCCTTTATATATATCTTTATATATATCTGTGTGAATATATTCAACCAGAAGCGGAGAGACGGTATTCTTTACTGCTGCTGTCTGCACCAAGTGTCCGCTCAGAAGTTGCTAAGGTGGCGTTTCACTACTCTGCCCCCCCCCCCCCCCCCCACAACATGGAACAATTCACACAAGTTCTGGAAATTGAAGGAAGTGGTTGCAATTGGCCAGTTCAAACTCTTGCTCAAAGGGTTTGAAAATGAAATCTATGGTAAATTGTCTGTAACGTAGGGAATCGTTGTTGTGATCTGTGCCGCTGTCTCGGCCAGGACTCCCTTTAAAAAAGAGATTGGTAATCTCAATGGGATTTTCCTGGTTAAAATAAAGGTTAAATACAAAAAAAAATAAAATGTACAATTAGGAATGCGTCGCTGTTTTTAAAAGGCGGCGCCGCTCGAGTGGCAGCTCATTACTCCGCAGTTTTATTCATCTTTTTAGTGTTTTTTACTATGGTGTTTTTGTCTTTTTTGTTGTTGTTGTTTTGAATCATTGTCCATTGTTTCTTGTGTGTTCACTTGTTTGTGTGTTTTTTTGCGGTTATTGAAGAAAACGCTGCCGCTGTACTGAGGACATTTCCCCCGTTGTGGGACGAATAAAAGCATAATCTAATCTTATCTAATCTTTAAGTAAAGCAATGAAGCAACATGTGTCCAGGGGAACAGGACAGGGGCGGCAAGGATGTGACTGCTTCTAGAAAACCCCCCAAAAAACTATCAGTCGTGGATTTAGCTGCCCTCTTGTTTCCCATGGGGCCCGCTGGTGTTGCAGGTGGCAGCAGGGGGGGTCACAGAGTCTGGCAGGGCCGGGAGGAGATCCCCTAACACGGCGTCCCTCTGTTGTGCCCTCAGGTAGAGACAGGTAGGCGGGTGGGCAGCGTGCCAAGGCTCCTGGCTGGGTAAAGGATACCTGTGGGCTGCTGGGAAAGTGTCACACCTCGGGATCACACGCAGTGAGAGACGCTGCGTGGAGACGGAGAGAGACACAGGGGGAGACGGGGTGTCCATTCATGCTCTTTAGATCGTGAGAAGAGAGGCAGAGAGAAAGAAAGGGACATGTCTTTGGTGCAGCGGGACGCTTTGGTGAACTCAACCCTCAAACGTCTGCAGTGTAGCCGGAGCACCGGGTACTGGTCTGCAGGACTGTCCATCAAACCTGTAGCCTAACAGGGCACTGTGGGTGCGCTTCATACAGGGGGGTTATAAGTCTCACTGAATTACATTTCGGTGTTTTTCAACCTAAGCCTCATCCCTGTGGCTTCTGACTGGGGGGGCCATGCTAAAACCTTGCTCTCGACATCTCCGTCGTAGAGATTCTGTACGCAGAGGCTGGTAAAACGACCCGTCAGCAGAAACCTTTTCCCGTTTTTATATTCTACATCTTATCACTTCTATGAGCCTAACTAAAAAGTTAAAGGGCCCATGGCATGACAATTTCACTTTATGAGGTTTTGTAACGTTAATATGAGTCCCCCCCCCCAGTCTGCCTATGGCCCCCCTAGTGGCTAGAAATGGAGCTAGGTGTAAACCGAGCCCTGGGTATCCTGCTCTGCATTTGAGAAAATGAAAGCTCAGATGGGCCGCGACTGAATCCTGGCTCCTTATCTGAGGTGCACAGGGCAAGGTTACTCCCCTTTCTCTGCTTGCCCGCCCAGAGAATTTGGCCCCCCCATGAGAGAGACATCATGCTTTCAAACGAGCAAAGTGGCTGTTGGTCAAGACCTCAGCCTCCTGGCCCCCCCCCAAGTCCTCCTCAAAAGCTTCAGACTCATGGCACTACTAAGGACAGCTCATTGTGGGACTGGCTCTGGGGCTGGAATTCTGCCCAAGGCTGGATTTGTGGGACTTCATTCAGATACGTATTAGGACCACTAAGGTCTTATAAAAGAAACTTAGTCAGTATATTGGACCACTAAGGTCTATATAAAGGAGACTTCAGATACAGTATTAGGGACCACTAGGTCTATTAAAGAGACTTCAGATACGTATTAGGGACCACTACGGTCTATATAGGAGACTTCGATACAGTTAGTACCCTAAGTTGCCATTAAAGAGACTTCAGATACAGTATTAGGGACCACTTCTATATAAAGAGACTTCAGATACAGTATTAGGACCACTAAGTCTATATAGAGACTTCAGATACAGTATTAGGGACCACTAAGGTCTATATAAAAGAGACTTCAGATACAGTATTAGGGACCACTAAGTCATATAAAGAGTTCAGATCTATGGACCCTAGGTCTATATAAAGAGACTTCAGATACAGTATTAGGGACCACTAAGGTCTATATAAAGGACTTCAGATACAGTATTATGGGACCACTAAGGTCTATATAAAGGAGACTTCAGATACAGTATTAGGGACCACTAGGTCTACATTAAAGAGACTTCAGATACAGTATTAGGGACCACTAAGGTCTATATAAAGAGACTTCAATACAGTTTAGGACCACTAAGGTCTATATAAAGAGACTTCAGATACAGTATTAGGGACCACTAGGTCATATAAAGAGACTCAGAACAGTATTAGGGACCACTAAGGTCTATATAAAGAGACTTCAGATACAGTATTAGGGACCACTAAGGTCTATAAAAGAGACTTCAGATACAGTATTAGGGACCACTAGGTCTATATAAAGAGACTTCAGATACGTATTAGGACCACTAAGGTCTATATAAAAGAGACTTCAGATACAGTATTGGGACCACTAAGGCTATATAAAGAGACTTCAGATACAGTATTAGGGACCACTAAGGTCTATATAAAGGACTTCAGATACATTAGGGGACCACTAAGGTCTATATCAGAGACTTCAATACAGTATTAGGGACCACTAAGGTCTTATAAAAGACTTTAGATACAGTATTAGGACCACTAAGGTCTATAAAGAGACTTCAGATCACAGTATTAGGGACCACTAAGGTCTATATAAAAGACGCTTCAGATACAGTATTGGGGACCACTAAGGTCTATATAAAGAGACTTCAGATACAGTATTAGGGGACCACTAAGGTCTATATAAAGACTTCAGATACAGTATTAGGACCACTAAGGTCTATATAAAGAGACTTCAGATACAGTATAGGGACCACTAAGGTCTATATAAAGAGACTTCAGATACGTAGTAGGGGACCAAGGTCATATAAAGAGACTTCAGAACAGTATAGGGACCACTAAGGTCTATATAAAGAGACTTCAGACGTATTGTGGGACCACTAGAGCCTATATAAGAGACTCAACAGTTTAGGGACCACTAAGTTCTATATAAAGAGACTTCAGATACAGTATTAGGGACCACTAGGTCTATATAAAGGACTTTCAGATACAGATAGGGACCACTAGGCTATATAAAGAGACTTCAGATACAGTATTAGGGACCACTAAGGTCTATATAAAGAACTTCAGATCCAGTATTAGGGACCACTAAGGTCTATATAAAGAACTTCAGATCCAGTATTAGGGCCACTAAGCAGGCTAGTTGCTAGTCTATAAAGAGACTTCAGATCAATATTAGGGACCACTAATGGCATATAAGAGACTTCAGATACAGTATTAGGGACCACTAGGTCTATATAAGAAGACTTCAGATACAGTATTAGGGAACCACAAGGCTATAAAGAACTTCAGATACAGTATTAGGGACCACTAAGGTCTATATAAAAAGAACTTCAGATCCAGTATTAGGGACCACTAAGGTCTATAAAAGAGACTCAGATACATTAGGGACCACTAAGGTCTATATAAAGAGACTTCAGATACAGTATTGGGACCACTAAGTCTATTAAAGAGACTTCAGATACATATTAGGACCACTAAGGTCTATATATAAAGAGACTTCAGATACAGTATTAGGTACCTAAGGTCTACTATCGACGACTTCAGATACAGTATTAGGGACCCACTAAGGTCTATATAAAGAGACTTCAGATACATAGTAGGGACCACTAAGGGTCTATATAAAAGAGACTTCAGATCAGTATTAGGGACCACTAAGGTCTATATAAAAGAGACTTCAGATACAGTATTAGGGACCACTAAGTCTATTATAAGGAGACTTCAGATACAGTTTAGGTACCACTAAGGTCTATATAAAGGACTTCAGAATATACAGTTTAATGGACCCCTATAGGTCAATATAAGAGACTTCAGATACAGTTTAGGACCACTAAGGCTAGCCTATATAAGAGGACTTCATATCAGTATTGGGGACCACAGGTCTATTAAAAGAGACTTCGATACAGTATGAGGGACCACTAGGTCTATATAAAGAGAGCTTCAGAATACAGTATTGGACCACAGGGTCTATCAAAGAGACTTCAGATACAGTATTGACCACTAAGGTCTATATAAAGGAACTTCAGATACAGTATTAGGCCCACTAAGTCATATAAAAGAGCTTCAGATACAGTATTAGTGGACCACTAGTCTATATAAAGAGACTGCAGATACGTATTAGGACCACTAAGGTCTATATAAAGAGAACGTTCAGATACAGTCTTGGGGCCACTAAGGCCTATATAAATAGACTTCAGATACAGTTATTGGGGCCCACAAGGTCTATATAAAACTTCAATACAGTATAGGCACTAGGTCTTATAAGCGACTGCAACTCAGTATTAGGGACCACTAAGTCAATAAATAGACTTCAGATCACATTGTGGACCACTAGGTCTATATATCGAACTTCAATACCGAGTATTAGGGACCACTGAAGGTCTATATAAAAGAGACTTCAGATACATATTGGGGACCACTAAGCTCTATATAAGAGACTTCAGATACAGTATTAGGGGACCACTAAGGTTATAAAAGAGACTTCAGATACAGTATTAGGACCACTAAGGTCTATATAAAGAGACTTCAGATAGCAGTATACGGGACCACTAAGGTCTATAAAGAGACTTCAGATACAGTATAGGGACCAACGGTCTATTAAAGAGACTTCAGATACAGTATTAGGGACCAACTAAGGTCTATATAAAGAGACTTCAGATTCAGTATTAGGGGACCACTAAGGCTATTAAAGAGACTCAGATACAGTATTGGGACCACTAAGGCTATATAAAGGAGACTTCAGATACAGTATTAGGGACCACTAAGGTCTATATAAAGAGACTTCAGATACAGTATTAGGGACCACTAGGTCTATATAAAAGAGACTTCAGATACAGTATTAGGGACCACTAAGTCTAGATAAAGAGACTCAGATCCAGTATGTGGGACCACTAAGTCTATATAAAAGATACTTCAGATACAGTATTAGGGGACCACTAGGTCTATAAAAAGGACTCAGATACAGTATTAGGGACCCTAAGGTCTATATAAAGAGGACTTCAGATACAGTATAGGGACCACTAAGGCCTATATAAAGAGACTTCAGATACAGTATTAGGGGACCACTAAGGTCTATATAAAAGAGACTTCAGATACGTATTAGGGACCACTAAGGTCTATAAAAGAGACTTCAGATACCAGTTTAGGGACCACTAAGGTCTATATAAAAGAACTCTAGATACAGTATAGGACCACTAAGGTCTATATAAAGAGACTTCAGATCCAGTATTAGGACCACTAAGGTCTATATAAAGAGACTTCAGATACAGTATTAGGGGACCACTAAGGTCTAATAAAAAGAGACTCAAGACATATAGGACCATAAGGCTTAAGAACTTCAATACAGATTAGGGACCCTAAGTCTATATAAAGAGACTCAGTCAGTATTAGGACCACTAAGGTCTATATAAAGGGAGACTTCAGATACAGTATAGGGACCACTAAGGTCTATATAAAGAGACTTCAGATACAGTATTAGGACCACTAAGGTCTTATAAAGAGACTATTCAGACCAGTATTAGGGACCACTAAGGTTATATAAAGAGACTTCAGATACATATTAGGGACCATAAGGTCTATATAAAGAGACTTCAGATACAGTATTGGGACACTAGGCTATATAAAAAGACTTCAGATACAGTATAGGACCACTAAGGTCTATATAAAGAGACTTCAGATAAGTATTAGGGACCACTAAGGTCTATCTAAAGAGACTTCAGATACAGTATTAGGGGACCACTAAGGTCTATATAAAGAGACTTCAGATACAGTATTAGGGACCACTAATGTATATAAAAAGAGACTTCAGATACAGTATTAGGGACCACTATAGGTCTATATAAAAGAGACTTCAGATTACAGATTGGGGGACCACTAAGGCCTAGTATGAAAGACCAGATACGATTATAGGGACCACTAAGTCTATATAAAGCACTCAGTACAGTATTAGGGACCACTAAGGTCTATATAAAAGAGCTTCAGATACAGTATTAGGGCCACCTAAGGTCTATATAAAAGAGATTCAGATACAGTATTAGGGACCACTAGGTCTATATAAAGAGACTTCAGATCATATGTAGGGACCACTAAGGTCTATATAAAGAGGACTTCAGATACAGTATTGGGACCACTAAGGTCTATATAAAAGAGACTTCAGATAACGTATTAGGACCACTAAGGTCTTTAAGAGACTTCAGATACAGTATTAGGGACCACTAAGGCATAAAGAGACTTCAGATACAGTATTAGGGGACCACTAAGTGTCTATAAAGAGACTTCTGATACAGTATTGGGAGACCACTAAGGTCTATATAAAAGAACTTCAGATACAGTATTGGGACCACTAAGGTCTATATAAAAGGACTTCAGATACAGTATTAGGGGACCACTAAGTCTTTATAAAAGAGACTCAGTACAGTTTAGGGACCACTAAGGTCTATTAGAAAAGGAGGACTTCAGATACAGTATTAGGGACCACTAAGGTCTATATAAAAACTTCAGATAACAGTATTAGGGACCACTAAGGTCAATTAAAGAGACTTCAGATACAGTATTGAGGGACCACTAAGGTCTATAAAAAGACTAGTGGCACCGTATAAGCTTCGATACGTATTGGTAGGCACCACTAGGTCTATATACCAGAGTTTTATATGATGAGACAAATCAAAGATTTAAAAATCTTAATTAGGCCTCACATCTCTGATGTTTGGCAGACACAGTCATGATTGCAGCTGTTTGCTGAAAGGCACTAATCATGTTTTAAGTCAAGTGGTTCTGTTCAGAATTAAACATTTTTTTATTACATTTACGCAACAGCAAACAAAGCAATGGAAAAACACGATCCAGTATAATTATGTTCGACACGTAGTACCAGACCAACATGGAAAAAGGACGTGGAATGAGTAGTGCTACCATTTTCGGGAAATGTCTGCCTGTCGTTTTGATCAAGTATGGGTGGACCGCAGACTGTAAAAGTAAGATGTGGACTCAATATTGGCTGCCTTCTTATTGTCAGAGGGACTCAAAACCAGCATTTTTAACTTCTGGGGGAACAAAACATGCACATGTTTTGTAGCATCGCTGCTAAATTTGGCACTGTTGTTCATCCCGGCTTCAACCCAACCACTGAGCTGGAGAGAACTAAATTACATCTTAACGCCCGCCCTCTCGAAATAACCATTACTTCAGCTTTTAATAAACAACGGATCTACGCAGCAATGTGGGTTTAGCGGGGCAGTAAGTGCAGATGTGGGCCCATGGCTACGGCATGGATACATAGACAGGAGAAGGGTCTTGTTGGGGCTCTGCGCACCTGTCGGATGTAATCCTCAGATAACGACTCCGGCTCATTAGCCAAGACATCCGAGTTAACGGTCTGCATTTTCCCACTGAGAGGATCAAGACGGAACATGAGTCAGCGACTGTCCGAGGTGAAAAGTGTGAGCGAAGGTCGGCGTGTGCTTGGAAATGAGATCCTCCGAACCGAGATCCACCTGGAGGATTTTCAGTAATGGTTTTCATCAGGAAGGACAGAAATTGGAATTGCATTGGACTCGACCAGACTTAACCCTCTGTTGGTCCATTGCGTGGTGTCGCCGTATGGCAACAGATTATTTTTCTTGTTTTTTTTTCACAGTAAACCCTATGAAATGCATTGTTTTCTGTTTCATTGTGTAAACGGGTCTTTTGAAGTGTTATTCATTTGTTGACTTGCCCCTTTTTTATGTAAATGTACCACACTAAAGCTCAGATTCCAGGATCAGCCAAAATGTGGTTTTTTCTTCATTTTAGAAGCATTTCTGTGGAGAAAAAAAATTCAACTGTTATCTGGGGGTAATTCAACTTTTAATTTTAATCACCTAAACCAGTTAAAATGCTACATTTTTCTGTAAAAGACTAAAAATTAATGTGTTGCCATATTGCACGTAAGTTGAATTTAATTGGTATTTTTTCAATGAAAGCACGTTTTTAAAAAAATAACGGATTTCTTGGCACTTTCCACAAATGCCCGCCCCTTTAATTTTTTTTTTTGTTTTTATTATTTTTCTTTTTTTTTTACAATTGCATTATTTCACCAACCTGGAGTCGTAAAAACACGTCAAGACATTGTTACCATGTTTAAAAAAATAACTCATGCAATAGAGGGTTAATCGCTAAGCCCAGGTCAACGAACGGGTCAGACGGACACCTCCTCACGTGACCCCGACGCGTTTCGACAATGTCCCGTTTTCACAGAGCCGTGCCGGGATCGGCGGGGCCCGCACACAGCTCTGTTCTCTGGGTGCTGTTGCTGACAACCGGACCGAGTCCTGGTAATTAGGATATAATTGAGAACGATCTAAAAACCCCAAAATGTCCGAGACTTTTGCCGTCCGAGCCAGTGTTTGCAGAAAACAGCTGCTTAACCCTCATGTTGTCCTCGGGTCAAATTGACCCGTTTTCCTATGTCAGTGTTCTTTTTAATTCCCCAAAATATCATGGTTGATTCCACACAACGCTCTTTGGCAAGCACACATCTCTACTTTCATTCATTTTCGGGCGTCTTATTCAATTCTATAGCATTTGAAAAAAAGAAATGGAAGTGTTTTTGAAATAGTGTTGAGTAAAAGTCGACATGTTCCAGTCTGTGATTATCATCAACATCCATTCCTTTAATTTTAGTCTCAATAATTCCTAATTTCTGCTTTTCTAACTCAAACATTAGGCGTAATTTCCTATAAATGAGGTTTATTGACCACAAATTCCAAAAATCGCTGTAAAATCAAAGTTAACAAGTTAGTGTTACGTAGTGTTGAAAACATCAAAAAAGTGACAAACATTAAAAAAAGGCGTCAAAAGACAAAAGTGTGGATTTTCAATTTCGACGGAAAGACAACACGAGGGTTAAATAGGCACTTAGAAGGAGTTAGGATAACATTTTTCATGTCCCAGCGTTGAGTGTGTTGCTTTCTGTGTGCAAGTGTGCGTACATGCGTGGGTTGGCTATTTGGGCACCTACACAGACCATCTCTTTGTTTTGGAAGTGTTCAGTTAAGTCTTAGGGGGCGGACTGGAGCCAAGAACAACGTGGGAAATGGGCCCTTGCTGCATTTCTGCTTTCTCTCCCCCACTTCTCCTTTGCAGTCTCTCTGTCAGACGGGGGAGATCCAGCTAGGCCTCGGTACAGGCCTAGCTGTAGGCCTTGGGCTACCTGGAGAGACCAAGGGAGCTGCACGGGCTTGGACATGGACAAGTCTGAATGGGAACCAAGTGGCTGCATGTCATAACCCTTTTTCTTCCACACACATGCATTGTCAGAAGACGACACGCACCCGACCAGACCTGTGCCCAGGGGGTCTCTGTGGGTTAGCCAGGGGGTCTACAGCACAGTACGAGATGCTGAAACTGGAATCAACCACACTGACGGGAGCAGGATTTCACACAATGGGAGGTCCGGGCTTGCTATGAACCCGCCATGCTTGTCTTCTCCATTCAGCCATTTTTTCATATTCCGGGAAAGAAAGGAAATGAGTTGTATGTCTATATACTGGTATACTATATGCTAATATATCTACATACTACATGTCTATATACTGGTATAATCTATATGCTAATATATCTACATCTAACATGTCTATATACTGGTATATCATGCTAATATATCTACATACTAACATGGTCTAATAATGGTATATTAGCTAATTATCCTGCATACTAACAGGTCTATATACTTTATACTATATGTCTACTATATCTACTACTAACATAGATACTTATATCTATATGCTAATATATCTACATACTAACATGTACTATATCTGGTAATATCTCATGTCTATATCTCTACATACTAACATGTCTATATACTGGTATATCTATATGCTAATATATCTACATACTAACATGTCCTATATACTGGTATATCTATATGCTAATATATCTATCTACTACTAACATGTCTATATACTGGTATATCTATATCTAATTATATCTCACATACTAACATGTCTATATACTGGTATATCTATATGCTATATTCTACATACTAATGTCTATATACTGTAATCTATAGCTATATCACATACTAACATGCTATCTATATATATACATACTAACAGTCTATATACTAATATATTCTACACTACTAAACATGTCTATATACTACAACATGTCTATATACTGGTACATCTATATTTAAATATATCTACACATACTAACATGTCTATATACTGGTATAATCTATTCTAATATATCTACATACTAACATGTCTATATAATCGGTATATCTATTGTTAATATCTACATACAACATGTCATATACTGGTATATCTATATGCTAATATATCGACATACACTAAACATGGCTCCTATAACTGTATAATCTATATGCTATATATCTACATACTAACATGTCTATATACTGGTATTCTATATGCTAATATATCTACATACTAACATGTCTATATGCTAATATATCTACATACTAACATGTCATATGCTAATATATCTACTACATACTAACATGTCTTTATACTGTATACTATATCTAATAACTACATACTACAGTCTATACTGGTATATCTATATGCTAATATCTCTACATACTAACATGTCTATATACTGGTATACTATATGCTAATTATCTACATACTAACATGTCTTATACTGTATATCTATATGCTAAATATCTACATACTAACATGTCTTTATACTGGATATTATATGCTAACATGTCTATATACTACATGTCTATATACTAATATATCTACTACTAACATGGTCTTAACTGGTATATCTATATTCTAACATGTCTATAAATACTAACATGTCTATATACTAATATATCTCCATACTAACATGTCTATATACGGTACATCTATATGCTATATATCTACTACTAACATGTCTATATGCTAATATATCTACATACTAACATGTCTATATACTGGTACATCTAATATGCTACTATATCTACATACAACATGTCAATACTGGTATATCTATGCTATATATCTAGATACAACTTCTATAGCTATATATCTACATACTAACTGTCTATTACTGGTACATCTATATGCTAATATATCTACACTAACTGTCTATATACTGGTACATCTATATGCTAATATATCTACTACTACTGTCTATATACTGTACATCTATATGCTAATATATCTACATACAACATGTCTATACTGGTATATCTATGCTATTCTATACTACAGTTATATACTAATATATCTACATATAACATTCTATATATGGTACTCTATATCTAATATTCTACATACTAACATGTCTATAACTGGTACATCATATATGCTAATATATCTACATACTAACATGTCTATATACTGGACATCTTATGCTATATATCTACATACTAACATGTCTATATACTGGTACATCTATATGCTAATATATCTACATACAATGTGAATACTGTATATCTATGCTAATAATCTACATACTAACATGTCTATATGCTAATATATCTACATACTAACATGTCTAAGCTAATATCTAATACTAACATCTAAATGGTATATCTATATGCATATTCTACATACTAACATTCTATATGCTAATATATCTACATACTAACATGTCTATACTGGTATTCTATTTGTTAATATATCTACATACTAACATGTCTATATACTGGTACATCTATATGCTAATATATCTACATACTAACATGTCTATATACTGGTATATCTATATGCTAATATATCTACATACTAACATGTCTATATGCTAATATATCTACATACTAACATGTCTATAGACCATATTCTGTTAATGTCACTGCTGCTGCAGTGCCGCATGAAGACCTGAGGTGATGGAAAATGGGAAAAAATGTGCTCCGGATCCTAGATGAAAGTCATCCCAGGACCTTCAATCCCAGGACCTTCAATGACCTTCAATGATCACATTAAACACATCTGTAAAACCTCCTTCCACCATCTTCGAAACATCTCCAAACTCCGCCCCCTTCTAACTCTTCCGGATGCAGAGAAACTTGTTCATGCCTTTATTTCCACAAGGTTGGACTACTGTAACGGACTCTTCGCTGGGATGTCTGGCAGAAATATCCAGAAGCTTCAATACATTCAGAACGGCGCTGCCAGAGTCCTAATGAGAGTCCGAAAATATGATCACATGACTCCCATTCTATACTCACTGCACTGGCTCCCTGTTTCATTCCGGATCGACTACAAAATCCTCATGCTTACACAAAAAATGTATCACTGGACATGCACCACCATATCTACAAGAACTCATCACCTTGAAACCCTCGCCCCGCACCCTCAGATCAACAGGACAACTGCTCCTTCAGGTCCCCACCACAAGGCTTTGTACTATGGGGGACCGAGCTTTTTGTTCAGCTGCACCACGGCTCTGGAACCAGCTCCCGAGTGACCTGAGAGCAGTAACCCTAACCCCCTAACCCTAAACCTAACCCCCTAACCCTGAACCTAACCCCCTAACCCTAACCCTAACCCTAAACCCTACCCTAACCCCCAACCCTAACCCTAACCACGGCTCTTGAACCAGCTCCCGAGTGACCTGAGAGCAGTAACCCTAACCCCCTAACCCTGAACCTAACCCCCTAACCCTGACCTAACCCCCAACCCTAACCCTAACCCCTAACACCCTAACCCTAACCCTAACCACGGCTCTGGAACCAGCTCCTGAGTAGACCTGAGAGCAGTACAGAACCTGGACACTTTCAAAGCTGAACTGAAGACTTTTTTATTCAGAAAGGCATTTTTCTGCTGATTTGTTTTTATTGTTATTACTCTCCTGTGTAATCCTTTGAGATTCTTTGGAATGAAAAGTCCGTTATAAATAAAATATATTATTATTATTATGTTTAGTCCTCTTCACCCCCATGTGACGCCGTTCAGGCCTTCTGCCAGCTCTCACTCGGCAGCGGATTTAGTGAAACAATAGACCCCCTAATCCACAAAACACAACCGTGTCCATTTCTGCTGCTCTGTCTCTTTTTTAACAGCCGCTTGATCCCTTTCTTCGGATTTTTGCTGAGCTGTAACATCAGTGGAAAAGGACGCACGGATATCTCAGGTTAAATCTGTCATCAGATGACAGGAAATCCTGGATTTGTGTCGTACGACGTCTTAATCTTCTTACTTGGAACTCATTGAGAGCTGTTTATCACTAAATTGTTAAGGTGAAATTTATGAATATTCATCCAGCAGGGTATTTGGTTTTAGCTGTAAGCTAGGATTTGTATGTAATTAGATACTTCCCTCAACCCTGGTGCTGTCCTCGGGTCAAACTGACCCGTTTCAAAGTGTTTTATATCAGAAATATGGATTCTTTCAACCAAATTGCCCCCCCAAAAAAACATGGATGATTCCATAAAACGTTACTTTCATTTAATTTTTTGGCTGTTTTATTAAAGCTTGTAGCATTCGAATTTTTTCTTTTAATGGTTTCAAAACAGTATCCGGACTGAACTTTGACGTCTACCCATCTGAGATCCACTCAACGTCCTCTGATCTTAACCATTAGTCACAATAATTCATAATTTCCGCCTTTTTAACTAAAAACTTGTGTAAAATTTGATAAAAACAAGGTTTTTTTGACCATGAATTCCAAAAATAAGTGTAAAACCAGCTCAGGTGTTTACTAAAGCGCCAAGAGCATTTTTAAAAAATTGACAAATTAAATCAGAAAAAGTGATAAAAACATCGGAAAAGCACTAATAAATAGTCATTTTCGATTTGGACCTGGAATGACAAGTTCATGGTTTAACCCTCTATTGCATGGTGTTGCCATATGGCATCAAATTCTTTTTCTTACTGTGCATGCGTTGTTTTTTTTGTTTAATTGTGTAAATAGGTCTTTTATTTTGAAATGGTATTAATTTGATGACTTCACATAACCACGAAATCCGGTTTCCCGCCCCTTTTCCGGACATGTGCCACACTAATCCAGCCAAAATGTAGTGAATTTTAGAAGCATTTCTTCAAAAAAGAAAAATTCAAGTGTCATCCGGAGTAAGTAATCTTCAATTTTTCATCATTTAAACCAGTTGAAACCTCACATTTAAAGTCAATATACCCTTCTAGGATAAACAGGGATTTCCTACAGGAAGATTATGTATCAGAAATATTTTTCCAGTGGCCATGTAGTTCAGTAATTGTAAGTGTAGTCAGTGTGTTGTGCTGATTTTGCCCCTAATCAAGCAAATTGTATCCGCGTCTGCTTTCAGGTGTATATGACGGACTTATTACAGTGTTGTTAGTAATAATCATCAAAGACTACAATTAAAACTTAACTAATTTGACTGTAAACACATTGGGCAATACATCATTTTTTTTGCAATTGCATTATTTAAGCATCCCGGAGTAATAAAAACACATCAAGACATTTTTACCATGTTTAAAAAATAATGTATGCAATAGAGGGTTAACGGGAAGACAACACAAGGGTTAAGAAAGAAAGAAAACAAGTTATACCCTCGGGTTTTTTCAGACGAGCCGACTGATCACTGGCAACAGCGTGAAGAGCGTCGTGCGCCCACGGTCTACATGTCTGAGTGGCGGTTTGTGGCATGGTGCCCCCCAGACAGCACGCAACGGATCCGCCATGCCTGAGGGAACACGACGCCTGCAGCTGAAACAGATCTGAACAGACACACAGGTTACTGTAACCTATACCCTCAGCGAGCCTGGCATTCCCTGGGACACCGTGGCCCGGCTATGGCCAGACCTCCGTAGTCTTAGACACATGTACACACACACACACATAAATACAGATAGTGTGCCAAATTCCACAGAGCCATAAAGGCAGTCCGGGGCAGATGAGAAAGGCAACCAAAAGTGGCGGTAAACTGCATGCCGGAGGGGACTGGAAGTCCTAATAACAAGGTGCCACAACAGCACTCTGAGGTGTTTGCACGCTCTACGTTACATGTGACATCCATGTGACATTTTGGGAAATGCGTATTTGCTTCTCATGCCGGGAGTCACATGAGAAGATTGGTAGCAGTCTCAAGATAAAGCTGCAGCTAGTTAGAAGTGTGTGTGTGGGGGGGGGGGACACAAAATCCACCTACCACCACCTCTAGTTAACACGCTATATCCCGTTTACCTAATTCGTGTAAAAACCGACATGGAAAATGTGCTTTAACATGGGGGGGTCATGTGACAGGCTATTTCCACATCCCGGTGTTGCCAGGAAACCAGCATTTAAAGTGCTGGTGTGTTGTTTTGTTACCTTTGGACTAGTCTCGCTTTGCCAGACCTTCCTCCACAGCGCTGCGGAAGAGGGTCTGGCTGGTCCACACGGCATTCTGGGATGGGAGAAAAACATGCTCTGGTTTATCGGCATGCCTTTGAACCAATCACAATCATCGAGGATGTAGACTGTCTTTATACAGAACCAGGCTTCCTCCTGATGAGCTAAGCTAACCATCACCTTGCTATAGACGTGTATCAATATTCTCATCCAACTGTTGTACACAAAGTGTACGTCCAAAAAGGATTTATTTAATCGGGTAGTTTTTGTAGCTTTGGCAGAAAAAAAAACTGCGTCTCAGAGTGATGTTGGCTTTTTATTTTCAATAATTTTCACAACAAAAGAACATTCCCTGAGCCAAGAGCAATGAAAACAATCGCTGGAATACTGACGTCGCATGTACGATATTTCTGACTAAATGCGACACGATAACCAGATCACCTGAAACTTTGCATACCCTAAAAGAGAAAACTGCACACACACTCTACCATAAGTATACATGAGTACACACAAACCCACACCCCTCCTCACACACACACACACAGGCCAAAAATACAACACAAAGTGAACAAACAGCAACAACAAAAAAAAAAAAAAAAAAAAAAAAAAAAAAATACATATACACACACATATATGCATACATAAGCCTATACCTACATATCCAAATACACACACAAAAAAATAAAAATAAAATAAAATAATGATAATAAAAATAAAAATAAAAATACCGATGGCAGAGCAGATTGCAATTCATTGGTATCACTACGGCCCAAAGTCACACCCCCAAATATAATGTCACCAGACGCCATCTTTGATTGAACTTGTCCACTCTGAGCTGTAGACATGCAGTCATTTTTTCCATCATGTACACTTGTTTTACCCTATTCTTCCACTCTGCTATAGATGGTGACAAAACTTGTTTCCACTTAGCCGTTATAGTTTGTTTTAGCTACCAATAGTAAAATGTGCAAAGTATACTTTTGGTCTGCGTTGAAGTAATCGTTAGCTGCCTTTTTAATGTAAAATAAACAACTTAGTCGGTGTCCTGTAAAGGGCTTTTTTCCCTTCTGGCTGGTATGTGTCAAATTCCTACCCTCTCTTTGAACACATGTGACAAGCAGCTCTTTGACTCTCAGGCCAAATATCACTGGTCAAACAGATGTGTTTGGTGTCCGCCAAAAGGGACACAACTAGGTTACTCATATGGGGGACCTGCTGCAAGTGTGTTTAGCTAAGAAAGCAACACACACACACACACACACACACACACGGTCCAGCACATACTGGGGCCCTATGTTGCACTTGTAAAGTCCAAACTGACGTGCTTGTGTGTTCAAGTGCGGAGTAAAAAAAAAAAAAAAAAGTGCTAGCTGCCTCTAACAAGGCCCTCGGGCGTCAAACAGTGTCATTGAGCATCTTGCGGCCGGCCCGTCGTTGCGTTCAAACAAAAGATCTCAGCTAAAAAGACATGTCATTATAGCTGCGGCCTCGACCTCTCATTTGTCTTCCCACGCCAAAAAGTCCCCGTAAGATCTGCCGGGCAAACAAACGACAGAGGCCGGCTAAGCTCGTAGAGTCCCTAAAAATACATGTGCGCTCGGGGCATTATCCACTGCCTGGTCTGGCTTTGTGGGGGTGTCTGCGGGGCTCTTGGGGTGCCGGGGTTGGTCAAAGTTCAACGAGGGGGGCTTGTTCTGCTCTTCCAAAGACACGTGAGCAGGTAGGCTTTGAATTTCAAGGAGCTATTAAGGACGATGATTTAACCCTGAGGGGGAAAAAGGAGACGATTTCAACCCCCAACTTCAATCTTAAAGATTGAATTTTCTCTCCCGGGGAAATCAACATTTACATTCCTGTGTTCAGTGGATTGATAGAGATTAGGTGAATTTAAGTCTGCGTGTCAGGCAGCAATTCAGGTAGCTCATACCCCACATACCTGGACAGCTGTGTGGATCTTGTTAGAAATTCATAGCTGAACGTCGCGTTCGTTCGGATCTCTGAGGAAAAGGAGGCTTGAGGGTCGAATTGAGAATGAGAAAAGGTTTAATGCAACAGCAGTGATGAAGATGATGAGACAAAGACAATAAGACACAAAACAAACACACATAATAACACTGATCCACGCTTCCCCCTCATGGAGTCACGTGAAAAGCAGTCCCGAAACTTCTTAGATCCCATTCATTTATGCACTTTCTCATTGGTCCGTGGTTGTCATGAAAAGCATGTTGAGTGCATCGTTGCTGACCAATGAGATCCTGTCTTCTGCACCTTTGGGGGTCGCAAATGGCTCCGTCGTGCAAATGTGAAACTCTGACATCAACATGGTCCAATCAACATTGTATTGTCTCAGCCTAGACCAAGACCCCAGGGGACAGGGGACAGAAGACCACCTTTTGTTGCGTAGCAGGAAGCCCCTTTTCCATTTGTCAAATGCCAGACTTGACCTGATCAACTCTTTACAGTCAGAGAAAAAGAGGAAAAAGGGGAAAATGGGGACAGATGTGTGCATCATTTTCTAACCTGGTTCCTTCAGACATTTTAACTTTTTAAAACCCAACAATCTCAAAGGGCATCTCCGTCATCCCCTTTGAGCTCGGCTCAGGCCAGTTGACATTTTCTAGGAACGTTGTTGTTATGGTGACCTTGGACAGCTTCAAAAGCGACAAGCAAGTGCTAACGCACGAGCACCGCGGGCTGAGCTTCAAATAACTTCGTTTCTCTGAGGCATAGGATCAAAAGGAGAAGGAGTCGCCGACCCCAGTCGTCAATTATACTGTACGTAATGACAAATTCCTCTCTCGCTGAAGTGGAAAATTCTTGTTGTAGTGCTTATTGAATCACTGAGAAATATAGTTTACTTCTAAATAGGATAGAATCACCGCAAAATGGGTTTTCTGTTACAGTGTGTTAGTACAGTTCATTTACTGGACTCGCAGAAGTAAAACGCACCAGGTCAGGCCTGCGTTTGACCTTTTTTTGGACACATCTAGGAGACGTGGGAGGCGTTCAAGTCCAAAAGATCCAACGCAGACCTTCATCAAATTGCACGAAAAATACAATCCTCACAAAAAAAAACAGAGGGAGCCGCTATTTTTATTGGAGCCGCAAAGGGACGACATGGGTTTCATCGAGGTAAATCAGAAACAACAGCCGATTTCAATCATGCGCCGGCGAAGGCCGAGAGCGTGAACTCTTTCGTTCTATCCAGTGGATCTCAAATAAAACTCCTCTTGATCTTAAATGGCACAAGGTTAGCAGCGCCGGGTGCTTACTTAGAAGACTAATGCATTTCATACTTGTGACTAAATCCAATGCTGTGAAAAAGTAGGCAAAATCCTCAACTGGTGCACAGCCGGCAACACGTGGTCCACGTTCCAACTGAAGTCCATGGTACCTGGGTCCACGTGATGCAGTGAAGTAAGTAAGTAAGATTTATTTGTATAGCACCTTCCACAGATAAAAATCACAAAGTGCTTCACAGCAAAATGAGTATTACTCCAGTTTTAGCTTCACTTCATTGGTTACCAGTGATATTTAGAATGCACTTCAACATGTTGGTCCTCACTTTTAGAGCCCTACAAGGACAGGCACCCCCACACATCTCAGACCTGATCCAGCTGCGTACATCCTCACGTAGTCTGAGATCAACAGGCCAGAGACTATTAGTCGCCCCCCTTACACATTTTAAAACCAGGGGGGGACCGTTCATTTCAGGTTGTTGCACCGGGGTCGTGGAACGCTTTGCCTCCTTCCATGCGCCGCTTAGACTGGGTGGAAAACTTTAAAACTCAGTTGAAAACTCGGCTTTTTAAAGAGGCTTTTAACTAGATGGTAGGGTGGTTAGGCTGGTATGGGGGACCAGGTCTAGACCTGGTCCTCCACAGGCTGGTCTTATGTGTACGTGTTATTCTTTTGTTTTTTGTGATGCATTGTATTTATGAGAGTTGTTAAACGCTTCCTTTTGTTGTGAAGCACTTTGTGATCTTCATCTGAGAAAAGTGCCATACAAATAAATTTTACTTACTTACTTTTACTTACTCACAATATAATGCACTAGACACTTAAAAACAAATGGAAAACATAAAAACAAAACCATAATAAAAAACCCCACGTCTAACTAAAAGCCTGTTTGAACAGCAGCGTCTTGAGTTGCTTTTTAAAAGAATCAAAAGAATTCATACACCGTAAAAATGTAGGGGGCATAAAGAAGAGAAAAAGGCCTTTTTTGTGTTGTTTTACCATCAAGACAATGAGTAGTTGACAAAACGGCATTGGAATCCGATGGTTAGCATCATTTTGGTGTATTGTGTGAGATAAGACAGGAGGAAACCACAACCAGCTTGATGTGAGAGACTGAAATCTACAGTGACACATACTAAGGGTTATATCACAAAGACATTACAACATATTTGTTGGTAACTGTAGTAAATCAGGCGGCTGAAATTAAAGAAACTGTTCAGTTCAAATTGCTTTCTAAAAGCAAATCGGTTGAACAAGTCTTGGGTGACATTCTCGTGTCTGTATGGTAAATATGTTGCTGGACGGTTAGCTTAGCATAAAGACTGAAAAGTCTTTATGCTAAGCTACAGCCAGCAGCCAGTTAGCTTAGCTAAGCACAAAAACTGGAAGGGAAGCTGTTTCCCTTCCAGTTTTTGTGCTTAGCTAAGCTAACTGGCTGCTGTTTGTAGCTACATTTTTACTGTATGGACGTGAGATAGATTTGAAAGACAACGTTAATATGTCAATGTATGAGCGTTAGAGGTGTCTCTCCCGGATTTGAGTCGCGCATGCTGAGATTCAAATGGTTCACGGCATAATGTGTCATACTGAAATTTGTGAAATCCATAAAATAATACCAGAAGGTGGAAATCATTTCAGAAACGTTTTAGCTGTCTATGGTTGCTTGATTGCTAACGTTAGCTCAAAACACGATTCAAGTGACAGTCTTTGTTATGTTTGATTACTAGCTTTTAGCTAAGCTAGCAATCATTTCAGAAACGTTTTAGCTATTATCTATGGTTGTCTTTGTTGTTTTTGATGCTAACTTGTAGCCAGCAGTGGAAAAACTTCCTTTAGTAGGTCCATTTTTACTGTGTTGACATTACAAAAGTCTCTCGTTAGCATCTCGGAGGCTACTTCAGACGTCACAGAAGTCTCTCGTTAGCATCTCGTTAGCATTCGGAGGACTTCAGACGTTACAGAAGTCTCTCGTTGCTCTCGGAGGCTACTTCAGACGTTCAGAGAAGTCTCTCGTTAGCTATCGGAGGCTACTTCAGACGTCACAGAAGTCCCTCGTTAGATCTCGGAGGCTACTTCATACGTCACAGAAGTTTTGTTAGCATCTTGGAGGCTACTTCAGACGTACAGAAGTCTCCGTTGCATCTTGGAGGCTACTTCAGACGTTACAGAAGTCTCTCGTTAGCATCTCGTTAGCATGTCATTAGCATCTCGGAGGCTACTTCAGAGTTACAGAAGTCTCTCGTTAGATCTCGGAGGCTACTTCAGATGTTACAGAAGTTCTCGTTAGCATTCATTAGCATCTGGAGGCTACTCAGACGTATAGAAGTCTCTCGTTAGCATCTCGGAGGCTACTTCAGACGCTACAGAAGTCTCTCGTTGCATTTGTAGGCTACTTCAGACGCTACAAGAAGTCTCTCGTTAGCATTCGGAGGCTACTTCAGACGCTACAGAAGTCTCTCGTTAGCATCTCGGAGGCTACTTCAGATGTACAGAATCTCTCGTTAGCTCATCTTCGGAGGCTACTTCAGACGCTATAGAAGTCTCTCTGTTAGCATCTCGGAGGCTACTTCAGACGCTATAGAAGTCTCTCGTTAGCATCTCGGAGGCTACTTCAGACGCTACAGAAGTCTCTCGTTGGCATTTTGAGGCTACTTCAGAAGCTACAGAAGTCTCTCGTTAGCATCTCGGAGGCTACTTCAGACGTACAGAAGTCTCTCGTTAGCATCTCGGAGGATATCTTAAGACTACAGAAGTCTCTCGTTAGCATCTCCCTGGAGCTACTTCAGACGTTCAGAAGTCCTCGTAGCATCTCGGAGGCTACTTCAGACGCTACAGAAGTCTCTGGTTAGCATCTCGGAGGTACTTCAGACGTACAGAAGTCTCTCGTTAGCATTTGAGGCTACTTCAGACGTACAGAAGTCTCTCGTTAAGCACTCGGAGGCTACTTCAGACGCTACAGAAGTCTCGTTAGCATCTCGGAGGCTACTTAGACGCTACAGAAGTCGCTCGTTAGCATTCTTGTAGGCTACTTCAGACGCTACAGAAGTCTCTCGTTAGCATCCTGGAGGCTACTTCAGACGTTACAGAGTCTCTGGTTAGCATCTCGGAGGCTACTTCAGACGCTACAGAAGTCTCTCGTTAGCATTTTGTAGGCTAGGCTACTACATGAGCATGAGATCCAGGCTAGCTCCCCCCCCCCAGTTTCCAGTCTTTGTTCTAAACGAACTACTTCTTTAACAGATTTACGAGTGGTATAAATCGTCTCATCTAACGCTCGCTTGAAAGGCAAATACAAAATTGTATCTGTAAAACTATTAGGCTACTTTGAGAACGTAGGTCTAGTTTATATCGACAACTCAGGAACCAAAGTTCCCGCCAAGAAATCTTTTGCTGTGGCTTCATGGGGAATCTGTGGACAGAGCACGTAAAAAGTTGCGAGTTTGAATCACCGGAGGACTTCGTTGTGCCATAGCCTACAGTTTAGCCTGATGATAGTGGATCTAAAAAGTCTTCACCTAAAGACTCTGTAACTCACCCCAGAAAAAACAAGATAAATACACCTGAGCTCACACAGGCCTACAAATGGGACCCAATGGAATTTTTACAGTGTGTGGACTTGAGTTAGGAACCAAGCATTACTTAACCCTCCGTGTGTGTGTGTGTGTGTGTGTGTGTGTGTGTGTTGTGTGTTGCTTTAAGAATGTAAGGTGGGGGAGCCCCTTTCCTGACGCACGCCTGGTATGCAAACACAAATTTAGCAGCAACGTGTTTGCTGAGGGGAACTAAATATCTGGACGCGACCAGCGAGTGTCATGTCGTCTCTGGCACTTCTTGGCTGACTTTACCTTTTTTTATCCTCTCTCTCTCTCTCTCTCTCTCTCTCTCTCTCTCTTCGCCCGCTCTCTCTCTCTCCTTGTCTGTGTGTGTGGGGGTGAACCGGAGCCGGAGCGCAGCGCGGAGACCAGAGCAGCGGCCGGGCAGACCGGGACCGAGCGGCCGATCCCAAACCTCTCCACAGCCCCGACGTTGCGTGACGTTTCCCCGGGTAAGAGATGACAGGGGCCCGCGTGTGGACGCCCGGACTGCTTCTTCTCGCTGTTTGTGTGGAGGTACGTTTGATTCAGTCACGGAACACGTGAGAGGAAAGTCATTTTTCAGAGAGACACGCGGTTGTAATGTTGATTTCTCCACCAAAACTGCTGTTATTTTGATTTTCCTTTTTGTATTTTACTTCAAAAATCATCGACATTGGATTTGACCTGTCCTCTGTCTCTAAAGGAAATCTCACTATTGAAACTCACTGGGGTCTCAGGTGCTTTGGTCCATAGTACACATCATACAGTATAAAAAGGAGATTCAAACATACATAATAATTCCATATTCACCTACAGCAGTGGTTCCCAAACCTTTTCAGCTCAAGACCCAAAAGAGAAATTCGGTGTCTCCCCGGGACCCAAATACAAAAAAAATATACCACGAATCATTGCAACATCTACATTTTTTTAAACTGTGGACAAAAGAAGGAACAAACCATGAATTTAAATGTATATGAAGTATATTTATTCCATTATAAAAGTAAAAATAAACAAGAGAAGGTGTCTATTCTCCTTCCGGTGTCTCACCCCTTTCTCAACTCATGTTCTCGACCAGCTGTTCTAGTCTAGGTTCAGTTTTTGAAAGTGCCCCATTCTGAGGTCATGCTGAGCATTTAGTCTGTTTATGGATTTGTTTTTTCAGGTACGCTAGAGTCGAAAAGCCAGAGATTGATACGCATTTTACTCCGCCAATTGTCCGCGACCCATTTTGGGTCCCGACCCTAAGCTTGGGAAACATTGACCTACAGGATAGACATTGCACCAGTGTTGTCTTAACCTAGAAGTGTATCTATAACAGCTTTTCATAGGACTGAGTGGGGCTTCAAATCTTAAGGATATTGAAGGCTATTTATCTGTGTGCAGGAGCCATTATTGACAATGATTATTTTTTTATGTGGGGATGTGATGAAGTGTTCGGTGGTCATCCTCTTCCTCCACTGATGCTGAAGCTGGTCCAACGCTGCTGCACAGTGGATGAGAGGAGGAACAGTGTGTCATCGTCTGCAAATTGTCCAAATCGATAAAATATCTCGTAATAAGGTATTACCGGCAGTATAGCTGAGTATATACTGTATACTACAGCTACTTTAATCAAAGCTCAGTTCATTCGAGTTGTATACAGAGTTGAGTCCTTCGTCTTACCTTGAAATTTAAATAAAGAGAGCATAGGTCAGCCGACAAAAAGGTCTAAGCTTATCGGTCCCGCATTGGACAAACTTCTTAAATCCGTGCACTCGGCTTGCACCAATCGCTGATGAATACATGGTGTATCTCAAAGACCTAATTATGTCAATGCGTGGGTCAGATGTGGACAAGCTGACCCGTGCCGTCGAGAGCCGAGCGAGACTTTGAAGTGACACACAACGCAGTTGTTTGACAGATTCTAGGTCTCAAACAGATGGGGGTGGGGTGTGGGGGGGGGGGGGGGGGGGGGGGGGGGGGGGGGGGGGGTGTCACTGTCAGAATGTGTAAATGACCACGACAGGTGCTAATGGCGCTTCAAGGTGATTCAGGCTTTAGACACCCCGGCCGTTGTAAAGCACCGGGCGAGCACGTCCACGCTGTAATCAGTGGACGTCGGGGATAGAGAAGCACTCGGGGCTTTTTGCAAGTCTTTCCGGGCCCGTGTCCAGCGCTGGCCTCGTTAGGTTACAGTTTAAATAGGCCTACTGGGAAGCAAAATCAGTAATTGGCTCATTAATGTATGAGCATCAGTGTGAAGCTGCTAACGTCAGACCTTTTGGATATACACTACCGGTCAAAAGTTTGGGGTCACTTAGAAATTTCCATTGCACTCCATTGTAGACAGAACACCAGCTGAGATCAGTTGCATTGTTTTTTTTTACCCAGGGCAGTAATCAGATTACATTATGTGCTGACATCATTGCAAAAATTCTTCAATGTTTTTCTAGTTGGTTTTTTAAAATGAGATCAGATTAGTGAACATAATGCGCCTTTGGATCATTGGATGAATGGTTGCCGATAATTGGCAATGTAGATATTACATTAAATATCATTCTGTCTACAATGGAGTGGGATGGAAATTTGAAAGTGGCCCCAAACTTTTGACCGGTAGTGTACATGTTTTCAGGATTATCTGAAAAATATAAATGACTGACCGTTCTGCATGAGATGAGTGTCCATTGTAAATGATTGTATTCGGCTCCATGTGCTGTTCATTTCAGTGTCTAGGCAGTTTTGAAGTGATACGCCCTCACATTGACTTCTGTGTTACAACCAGTGCTGGGGGTTTTGATTGTTGTCCTGTCACGCATCGACACCAAATAACGACTTGGTAGGGTTTTTTCGGCGTGTGCAAGAAGTGACTGTGCAGCATGAGTCAGCACTGGACATTTGTCTTTTTCACACACACACCAGGGCGACCCAGTGCTTTGCTTCAGAGACCAGGGATCAACAAGTGCCGCCTCCCCGGGGGTCTCTGCTACGCGGCGGTCGTTTCTTTTCATCCTCGCACTTAGGTCAGAGTCCCTACATTCCTATTTAACTGAAGAATGAGACTCTATATTTGTGTGTATGGCTGCTGGAAGTTGTGTAACGTGTGTGTGTGTGTGGGCCAAATGGCCTGTGGCTCCAACCCCTAAATGGAATAGGACTTCCTCTGTGGGTGACATAATGACATACCTCGAGTGATTCTTGGAGGGTCTTGTTGGTTTCGCTCGACTCCCTTGATATGTGCAGCAAAGTGGAAACTTCCAGAAACAGTTTTTTCCTTTTTCTGCTGGATGGGTATTTGTGCGTGCAACAGGCTGTGCCCCTTTAAAAAGACACAAAAAGCATCTCTCCGAGCACAAAGGTTAGTGCCCGTAGATCAGGATTTGGCACCTGCCAGGGCGACAGAGCAAAGCAAAACCTTTTTATATGCCCCTCTTGCTTTTGCCGTTTGTGCTTTTATTGTGAAAAGGTAAACATAAGTGATGAATCTTAATTTGTCTGTTTTCTAATTTGTTTTTACAGCTGTGTATATATACAGTGGCTTGAGAAAGTTTACCCCCCCATGCTAAAGTTGATTAAAAAGAAGAATAAGAAGAAATATCTTTTGGAAATGGTTCTTAATGCCTTAATTAATTTTTTTTTGAAAAATCCAACCTTTAAGGACACCAAATTTCTTTGTGAAGGAATAATTTATTGTAAATAAATAAATTCTTCTTCCTTAAAATACAGGGGCATAAGTATACACCCCCCTATGTTAAAATACGGGACATCAGTATACACCCCCCTATGTTAAAATACAGGGACATAAGTATACACCCCTATGTTAAATACAGGGGAACAAAGTATACACCCACCTATGTTAAATACAGGGGGCATAAGTATACACCCCCCTATGTTAAAATACAGGGGGCATAAGTATACACCCCCCTAGTTAAAATACAAGGATAAGTTATACACCCCCTATGTTAAAATACAGGGGACCATAAGTATACACCCCCCTATGTTAAAATTCCAAAGGCCAAGGGAAATTTAACAGGATGCATAGAATCCTGATCTAAGAAATAACCGGCCTTTAAAAATAAGCATATATTTATTACTATCACTAATGTGAACTACTTTCACAGTAAAGGCCACTACATCACAAGTGCATTTGTTGAGATATATAAATATCAGCTTAATAAGGTCAGTATCTACATCCATACTCATAAAGACATTGAAAGACAGAGAGAACTTTTTTGGCGTGTGCTCTGTTTCTTCTTCTTTTCCTACAAATACTCGGGTAAAGTTATTAGTTTAAACCGCTTGATATATCATTGCTTCAAATAAAACGCAGCTGCAGACTGCCACCATGATATCTCTTTTACAGTTGGAAAAAATGGCCCTCCTTTTGGGAGTTGCTGCTAAACGACACGGGGGCCGTCGACACATGACGGATTTAAGTCAGCTGCCATACTTCATCACATCTTATGGCCGCCGCAATCAGCTGGAATTCAAAAGGACATTAGCCACAAACGCAACAGATTTGGATGTTTATTCAAGGAAATGGTCCCTCTCAGAGTCTTTAAAGCAGTCCTCAGGATGGGGAAGCTTTGGGGTCTAATGGCAGGATTAAGTGGGGGTCACGGCGTGCAAATGGTCCCAAGTGATCGGCCGTCAACAACAACATGTCTCGTTCTCCGAAACGCGCGCCTCGGCTTGATTGCTCGATCGTAAAGACCACAAACGATCCAATTAGCTTTCACGAGGGCCTTTGTTGTGGACGCGAGTGGAACGGGAAGTGAATTCATTTTGAGAGTGATTGGTCCCACTTGAGGAGAAAATTCAAGGGCTTCAGAGAACATCTGGCCAGTGATGGATGGAGAGAGTCTTTTGGAGTGTATTAACAAAAGCGAGTGTTTTTAGTTATGTTGCTAAAGTCTTTATACTCATTTCATTGTCCCCATCTGGGCTTAATCTGTGGAGTGAGACCGAGGGCTGTTATGTGGAAGTGTGTGTGTGCAGTGTTACTCTCACTCCAAACCCCAAAATTCACTGCACTATTCTTGACTTTTCAGTCGATGCTCCTTATGTTCCTGGGACAGGAGCAATGTTTCCTGCGTGTCCTACTCAGGTGTGCCGGGATGCTTCTCTTCCAATACTAAAAATCCAGAGAGCAAGCATTCGTCCCCGTAGAGCCGGGCCAAAAGGAAGTAGCTTAGCAGGCCAAGGAAGGAAAAGTACTGCAGAACAGGACAAGACATGGCAGCTTCTATTGGATGTTAAGTCCCAAAGAAAGTTAAGCAGTATTTACAATAGATTGGCTAAGGTCGTAGGGTACAAGCGGCCGAAATGGGTTTCCTCAGGAGGGGGGCTGGGTCTCCCTTAGAGACAGGGTGAGAAGCTCAGTCCTCCGAGAGGAGCTCGGAGTAGACCCGCTGCTCCTTCGCGTTGAAAGGAGCCAGTTGAGGTGGTTCGGGCATCTGGTTAGGATGCCTCCTGGGCGCCTCCCTAGGGAGGTGGTCCAGGCACGTCCAGCTGGGAGGAGGCCTCGGGGAAGACCCAGGACTAGGTGGAGGGATTATATCTCCAACCTGGCCTGGGAACGCCTCGGGATCCCCCCAGTCGGAGCTGGTTGATGTGGCTCGGGGAAGGGAAGTTTGGGGTCCCCTGCTGGAGCTGCTGCCCCCGAGACCCGACACCGGATAAAGCGGATGAGGATGGATGGATGGATGGATGGATGGATGGATGGATGGATGGATGGATGGATGGCTTAGGTCGAGGAAATCATCTCCAATTTGTAGTTTTTTTTACAAACTGAAAATCCTTTGGAAGGTCTTTCAGTTCAAAGAAGCCATTGTA
>NW_022605581.1:98686-111867 GCF_008692095.1 Etheostoma spectabile | reverse complement strand
ATCCCCAATCAGAGATTTCACAAAGGGGACATAGCCTGAGGAGATTGTATAATGTGGGTGGTGATGGTGCAGTGGATATGACACTGAGGTTTGATTCCCGCTGCAATGCATCTACCAATGTGTCCCTGAGCAAGGCACTTAACCCCTAGTTACTCCAGAGGTGTGCAACTTGTAGCAATTGTAAGTCACTTTGGATGAAAGCATCAGCTAAATGACATGTAATGTAATAATTATTGACTTGATAAGCTGTTCCAGAGGATGCGCTTGTCTCTGGTCTTGCATTTTTTTTAAGATGAATAATTTGTTTTTTTCCCTATTTTTGCAATCCCAGTGTTGACACACGCTTGCCAGACCGAGTGCATTTGTCCTTGACTCCAGAACCAACTATTTAGTCAAATGAATCCTTTGATATCCTGGGAAATATGCTTTTCCGCTTTGTGGCGAAGAGTCAGATGAGAAGATTCTATGTCTCCATGCTAAATATGAAGCTGATTCTAGGGGAGAGTTAGCTTAGCTTAGCATAAAGAATGGAAACAGGCAGCCTGGCTATGTCGTGTTGTTTTCACAAACGAGATAAAAGCGGTAATTAGTCGTTTTTAGAGGTGCTTGTTCTGCTTTTGGACAGATCCATTTCCAGTCTTCACGGTCCCTTGGACATAGCTTCATATTTAGCACACGGACATGATAGTTGTATCGATATTTTCATTGAATATTTCTGTCAGAGAGCAAAATAGAGTATTTCCCCAAATGTCGAAATGTTTTCCTTTTACATCAGGACTTTGAAAATGGAAAAGATGTGGAACGGAGAACATGGCTTTTGCTGATTTCGCTCTCCAGAATCTTGTGGAACGTGATAGCGTTGCTTGCCTTTCGATCACTGGATGCCAAGTTCTAATAAAATGCCGTGACTGACTGCCCAAAGCGGCCTGTGCCAGCGAATGGCATACCTTGCTGGAGTCATGTTGCAGTGTATTGCCTGTGTATGAAAGGGGGGGCATGTTCAGACTACAGTATCAAAAAGCATAATGAGTTTCTGTGGTTTCATGTGGCTCTCATGAAACTCAGTATGTGAAACTCTTATTGTGCCACACACACAGCAAAATTTTATATTGGGCTGCAGTCACACATTGATAAAAAGGTGCCAGCAGATGGCAACATCACAGCAAGAAGGACTTTTTGGGTCCAGTTCAGCAGCGATGGCCTCTGTAGGTCGCACGCCCTTCACAGATAGTCAGCCCTATTGTGATCTTGCAGGTGGCGGCCCTCCGTCCCCTCTCTGCTTCCTCTATTGGCGGGCTGGAAAAGCCTCTAACATCCTGTTCCTCTTATGAAACATCTTGGGCTCCCATCTGTAGCGAGCCCCACGTTCCTTCCATCAGCGTGATTGAGCGTTGTTGTTTTATCCCGTTGTGAGTTCCTGGACACCAGCTCAGAACTTCATTTGCCGCAGCCAGGGCCCTCCGCGCATCATCTGGCTTCCACATTTTTTCACACACAGGCCATCTCATAAGCAGCCGAGCTGCTCTGCCTTGTGCGTGAGCACGTGTCTAGTTCCGTCTGTTCTGTTGTGCCCCGGCCCTGACCTCAGATCCGTCCCGGGGTGGGATTGCAGCGGGAGTGCCAGGGAGTGGTGCTAACGAGAGGGGAGAGGGAGCACCTCAAGCCCCTCTTTTGACGCCTAATTAGAAGGGAGGGCCGGTAGGAGGCGTGTGTGTGTGTGTGTGTGTGTGTGGTGTGTGTGTGTGTGTGTGTGTGTGTGTGGGTTGAAACAGTACTGAGGAGATAAGAAGCCAGACAGGACTCTGCAGAGAGACGGAAGAAGGGAAGAAAATAAGTCTAGAATGGGAAAGAAAGAGAGGGACACAAAAAGATATCTGAGAAATGATTACGTTTTTAGTTATGGAATCAAAGAGGAAACAAGAACAATGCTCATAAGTATTCAAGGAATCGATGTGTTAATATAAAGAAACGCAGGTCAAAGCCAAGTCCTTCCACAGATGTAGCAGGTGGGAAAGAATACAATTGAATAACATATTTATCAATGAACAGGGTTAAACAAAACGCAGTGAAACAAAAAATGTATACAGGCCACGTTAGAAGATAGAAAAGAAGGGTGGAATATTAATGGAGTGATGTTGATGTGGATTAAGGAGAGAGCAAGAGGAGACACTCAGACACAAGGATGTCTGTAGAGATTGGGGGGGGGGAGCAATATTGATGGAGTGAGAGGGAAAGGGTTGCATGAAGCGTGCACAGAGAGCAAAAGGCCAAGCTGGAGTAACGTCGAACAAAGCCACAGGCATCAAATTGGAAAGTAAAAGGCATAAATATCCAACTGTAGCTCGTTGGAGAAAATGGAGATGCAGTGATTCCAGATCCACTGACTGGTTGACAGGCAGGAAAAACAAACGCCAGCTGACCTCACTCCTTCTTTGGAAAAGAGGAGGTTGCACAAGAGTGTGAGAACGGTTATGTGTAAAAAAAAAAAAAAAGGACAAGGACGAATGGTTAAATCCGGCGGAAACGCGATTGACTGAGGGTCTGCGGTGCCGGGGTCTGACAGGGTCTCCACGGTCTCCACGGCTGACCGCGGGCCAATGTTTGCGAGGCTAATGACGCTTTTCTGCCGTTCTCACATCTGCTTCCCACCGTGGCCACATGTGCTTTGAGTAAATGTTGAGCCGCCACGACTAAACACCGGAGACCCCCTTTTTACAAATGATGTGCTATTAGGATTACTACGCATACGCCCACAGAAGCAGATTGATGAGCATGTAATCATGCAAAGTAGGTGTGTCTGGCATGTGGATCTCCTGTGTAAATGCTTCAGTGTCGACCATTTTTCATGCCATTTATGGCTGACCTGTACTAAGCAAAAGCCATTTGATATGTTCCCATTGAGGATTTGCTTCATGGTAGTTTTCATTATTGCTTGTGGAGTCTGCATTATCCTTATGGGGTTCAGATAGTTTAAATAATGGGGATTCCCAGAAGCAACGCATGCACATGCTGACCGTGCAAGACAAAAGCATGCATGCTATTTGAACACAAACTTTTTTTTATTAGATTATTACCGTGTTGAATGACATTGTTGGAGACAGGTATCGCCAAACTCGTGAATACGTTCTTTACCTTCTTACTGGAGTTAGATGAGATGATCATTACCACTCTTATATCTCCAATTATCCATCCATCTTCTTCTGCTTATCCAGTGTCGGGGGGGTTGCGGGGGGGAGCAGCTCCAGCAGGGGACCCCAAACTTCCCTTTCCCGAGCCACATCACCGTCCGACTGGAGGGATCCGAGGCGTTCCCAGGCCAGGTTGGAGATTATATCTCTCCACCTGTCCTGGGTCTTCCCCGAGGCCTCTCCCCAGCTGGACTCCCCCACCTATCCTGGGTCTTCCCGAGGCCCCTCCCAGCTGGACGTCCCTCCACCTGTCCTGGGTCTTCCCCGAGGCCTCCTCCCAGCTGGACGTCCCTCCACCTGTCCTGGGTCTTCCCCGAGGCCTCCTCCCAGCTGGACGTCCTCCACCTAGTCCTGGGTCTTCCCCGAGGCCTCTCCCGCTGGACTCCTTCCACTAGTCTGGTCTCCCCGGGCCTCCTCCCAGCTGGACGTGCCTGGACCCCTCCCTAGGAGGCTCCCAGGGCATCCTTACCAGACCCGAACCACCTCAACTGGCTCCTTCCAACGCAAAGGCAGCGGCTCTACTCCGAGCTCCCTCTCGGAGGACTGAGCTCTCACCCTATCTCTAAGGGAGACCCAGCCCCCCTCCTGAGGAAACCCATTTCAGCCGCGTGTACCCTGGATCTGGTTCTTTCGGTCCTGACCCAGCCTTCATGACCATAGGTGAGGGGAAGTGGTGCGGTATTAATTCCGAAAGAGGGCTGGAGCCAAGGCAAAGCTCTCGATCTACCGGTCAGTTTTGCCTACCCACCTATGGTCATGAAGGCTGGGTCAGGGAACCGAAAGAACCAGATCCAGGGTACACGCGGCTGAAATGGGTTTCCTCAGGAGGGGGGCTGGGTCTCCCTTAGAGATAGGGTGAGAAGCTCAGTCCTCCGAGAGGAGCTCGGAGTAGAGCCGCTGCTCCTTTGCGTTGGAAGGAGCCATTTGAGGTGGTTCGGGATCTGGTAAGGATGCCGCCTGGGCGCCTCCCTAGGGAGGTGGTCCAGGCACGTCCAGCTGGGAGGAGGCCTCGGGGGAGACCCAGGACTAGGTGGAAGGACGTCCAGCTGGGAGGAGGCCTCGGGGAAGACCCAGGACTAGGTGGAGGGACGTCCAGCTGGGAGGAGGCCTCGGGGAAGACCCAGGACTAGGTGGAGGGACGTCCAGCTGGGAGGAGGCCTCGGGGAAGACCCAGGACTAGGTGGAGGGACGTCCAGCTGGGAGGAGGCCTCGGGGAAGACCCAGGACTAGGTGGAGAGATTATATCTCCAACCTGGCCTGGGAACGCCTTGGGATCCCTCCAGTCGGAGCTGGTTGATGTGGCTCGGGAAAGGGAAGTTTGGGGTCCCCTGCTGGAGCTGCTCCCCCCCGCAACCCCCCCGACACTGGATAAGCAGAAGAAGATGGATGGATAATTGGAGATATAGAGTGGTAATGATCATCTCATCTAACTCCAGTAAGAAGGTAAAGAACGTATTCACGAGTTGGCGATACCTGTCTCCAACAATGTCATTCAACACGGTAATAATCTAATAAAAAAAGTTTGTGTTCAATAGCATGCATGCTTTTGTCTTGCACGGTCAGCATGTGCATGCGTTGCTTCTGGGAATCCCCATTATTTAAACTATCTGAACCCCATAAGGATAATGCAGACTCCACAAGCAATTGAAAACTACCATGAAGCAATCCTCCAATGGGAACATATCAAATGGCTTTTGCTTAGTACAGGTCAGCCATAAATGGCATGAAAAATGGTCGACACTGAAGCATTTACACAGGAGATCCACATGCCAGACACACCTACTTTGCATGATTACATGCTCATCAATCTGCTTCTGTGGGCGTATGCGAGTAATCCTAATAGCACATCATTGTAAAAAGGGTCTCCGGTGTTTAGTCGTGGCGGCTCAACATTTACTCAAAGCACATGTGGCCACGGTGGGAAGCAGATGTGAGAACAGGCAGAAAAGCGTCATTAGCCTGCAAACATTGGCCCGCGGTCAGCCGTGGAGACCGTGGAGACCCTGTCAGACCCGGCACCGCAGACCCTCAGTCAATCGCGTTTCCGCGGATTTAACCATTCGTCCTTGTCCTTTTTTTTTTTTTTAACATAACCGTTCTCACACTCTTGTGCGAACTCCTCTTTTCCAAAGAAGGAGTGAGGTCAGCTGGCGTTTGTTTTTCCTGCGTCAACAGTCAGTGGATCTGGAATCACTGCTCTCCATTTCTCCAACGAGCTACAGTTGGATATTATGCCTTTTACTTTCCAATTTGATGCCTGTGGCTTTGTTCGACGTTACTCCAGCTTGGCCTTTTGCTCTCTGTGCACGCTTCAGCAAACCTTTCCTCTCACCCATCAATATGCTCCCCCCCCCCAATCTCTACAGACATCCTTGTGTCTGAGTGTCTCTCTTGCTCTCTCCTTAATCCACATCAACATCACTCCATTAATATCCACCCTTCTTTTCTATCTTCTAACGTGGCTGTATACATTTTTTGTTTCACTGCGTTTGTTTAACCCTGTTCATTGATAAATATGTTATTCAATTGTATTCTTTCCCACCTGCTACATCTGTGGAAGGACTTGGCTTTGACCTGCGTTTCTTTATATTAACACATCGATTCCTTGAATACTTATGAGCATTGTTCTTGTTTCCTCTTTGATTCCATAACTAAAAACGTAATCATTTCTCAATTCTTTTTGTGTCCCTCTCTTGCTTTCCCATCTAGACCTTATTTTCTCTTCTTCCGCTCTCTCTCTGCAGAGTCCTGTCTGGCTCTTATCTCCTCAGTACTGTTTCAACCCACACACACAACACACACACACACACAACACACACACACCACACCACACACACACACACACCACACACCACACACCACACACACACACACACACACCACACACACACACACACACACACACACACACACACACACACGCCTCCTACCGGCCTCCCTTCTAATTAGGCGTCAAAAGAGGGGCTTGAGGTGCTCCCTCTCCCCGTCGTAGCACCACTCCCTGGCACCTCCCTGCAATCCACCCCGGACGGATCTGAGGTCAGGGCCGGGCACAACAGAACAGACGGAATAGACACGTGCTCACGCACAAGGCAGAGCAGCTCGGCTGTTATAGATGGCCTGTGTGGAAAAAATGTGGAAGCCAGATGATGCGCGGAGGGCCCTGGTGCGGCAAATGAAGTTCTGAGCTGGTGTCCAGGAACTCACAACGGGATAAAACAACAACGCTCAATCACGCTGATGGAAGAACGTGGGGCTCGCTACAGATGGGGCCCAAGATGTTTCATAAGAGGAACAGGATGTTAGAGGCTTTTCCAGCCCGCCAATAGAGGAAGCAGAGAGGGGACGGAGGGCCGCCACCTGCAAGATCACAATAGGGCTGACTATCTGTGAAGGGCGTGCGACCTACAGAGGCCTCGCTGCTGAACGGACCCAAAAAGTCCTTCTGCTGTGATGTTGCCATCTGCTGGCACCTTTTTATCAATGGTGACTGCAGCCCAATATAAAATTTTGCTGTGTGTGGGCACATAAGAGTTTCACATACTGAGTTTCGATGAGAGCCCATGACACCACAGAACTCATTATGCTTTTTGATACTGTAGTTGAACATGCCCCCCTTTCATACACAGGCAATACACTGCAACTGACTCCAGCAAGGTATGCCATTCGCTGGCACAGGCCGCTTTGGGCAGTCAGTCACGGCATTTTATTAGAACTTGGCATCCGTGATCGAAAGGCAAGCAACGCTATCACGTTCCACACAAGATTCTGGAGAGCGAAATCAGCAAAGCCATGTTCTCCGTTCCACCATCTTCCATTTTCAAAGTCCTGATGTAAAAGGAAAACATTTCGACATTGGAAATACTCATTTTGCCTCTGACAGAATATTCAATGAAAATATCGATACAACTATCATGTCGTGTGCTAATATGAAGCTATGTCCAAGGGACGTGAAGACTGAGAATGGATCTGTCCAAAAGCAGAACAAGCACCTCTAAAAACGACTAATTACCGCTTTTATCGTTTGTGAAAACAACGACATAGCCAGGCTGCCTGTTTCCATTCTTTATGCTAAGCTAAGCTAACTCTCCCCGAGATCAGCTTCATATTTAGCATGGAGACATAGAATCTTCTCATCTGACTCTTCGCCACAAAGCGGAAAAAGCATATTCCCAGGATATCAAAGGATTCATTTGACTAAATAGTTGGTTCTGGAGTCAAGGACAAATGCACTCGGTCTGGCAAGCGTGTGTCAACACTGGGATTGCAAAAAAGGGAAAAAAACAATTATTCATCTTAAAAAAACTCAAGACCAGAGACAAGCGCTCCTCTGGAACAGCTTATCAAGTCAATAATTTTACATTACATGTCATTTAGCTGATGCTTTCATCCAAAGTGACTTACAATTGCTACAAGTTGCACACCTCTGGAGTAACTAGGGGTTAAGTGCCTTGCTCAGGGACACATTGGTAGATGCATTGGCGCGGAATCAAACCTCAGTGTCATATCCACTGCACATCACCACCCAATTATACAATCTCCTCAGGCTATTCCCCTTTGTGAAATCTCTGATTGGGGATTTGTGTATTTCTACAATGGCTTCTTTGAACTGAAAGACCTTCCAAAGGATTTTCATTTGTAAAAAAAAACACAATTGGGATTCATTTCCTCGACCTAAGCCATCCATCCATCCATCCATCCATCCATCATCCATCCATCCATCCATCATCCTCATCCGATTTATCCGGTGTCGGGTCTCGGGGGCAGCAGCTCCAGCAGGGGACCCCAACTTCCCTTCCCCGAGCCACATCAACCAGCTCCGATGGGGGATCCCGAGGCGTTCCCAGGCCAGGTTGGAGATATAATCCCCACCTAGTCCTGGGTCTTCCCCGAAGGCCTCCTCCCAGCTGGCGTGCCTGGACCACCTCCCTAGGGAGGCCCCAGGAGGCATCCTAACAATGCCCGAACACCTCAAACTGGCTCCTTTCAACGCGGAAAGGAGCAGCGGGTCTACTCCGAGCTCCTCTCGGAGGACTGAGCTTCTCACCTCTGTCTCTAAGGGAGACCCAGCCCCTCTGAGGAAACCCATTTCGGCCGCTGTACCCTACCCTTAGCCATCTATTGTACATACTGCTTAACTTTCTTGGGACTTAACATCCAATAGAAGCTGCCATGTCTTGTCCTGTTCTGCAGTACTTTTCCTTCCTTGGGCCTCAAGCTACTTCCTTTGGCCCGGCTCTACGGGACGAAATGCTTGCTCTCTGATTTTTAGTATTGGAAGAGAAGCATCCCGGCACACCTGAGTAGGACACGCAGAAACATTGCTCCTGTCCAGGAACATAAGGAGCCATCGACTGAAAGTCAAGAATAGTGCAGTGAATTTTGGGTTTGGAGTGAGAGTAACACTGCACACCACACTTCCACATAACACGCCCTCGGTCTCACTCCACAGATTAAGCCCAGATGGGACAATGAATGAGTATAAAGGACGTTAGCACATACTAAAAACACCGCTTGTAATACACTCCAAAAGACTCTCTCCATCCATCACTGGCCAGATGTTCTTGAAGCCCTTGATTTCATCCTCAAGTCGGACCAATCCCTCTCAAAATGAATTCATCCCGTTCCACTCGCGTCACAACAAAGGCCCTCGTGAAAGCTAATTGGATAGTTTGTGGTCTTACGATCGAGCAATCAAGCCGAGGCGCGCGTTTCTGCGAGAACGAGACATGTTGTTGTTGACGGCCGATCACTTGGACCCATTTGCACGCCGTGACCCCCACTACTAATCTGCCATTAGACCCAAAGCTTCCCCATCCTGAGACTTCTTAAAGACTCTGAGAGGGCCATTCCTGAAAAACATCCACTCTGTTGTTGTTTGTGGCTAATGTCCTTGTTGAATTCCAGCTGATTGCGGCGGCCATAAGATGTGTGAAGTATGGCAGCTGACTTAAATCCGTCATGTGTGCGAGGCCCCGTGTCGTTAGCAGCAACTCCCAAAAGGGGCCATTTTTCCAACTGTTGGTTTAAAAAGGATATCATGTGGCAGTCTGCAGCTGGCTGCTTTATTGAAGCATGATATCTCAGCGGTTTAAACTAACTACTTTACCCGATATTTTTAGGAAAAGAAGAGAGAAACAGAGCACACTGCCAAAAAGTTCTCTATGTCTTTCAACTGTCTTTCGAGTATGGATGTGTACTGACCATTAAGCTGCTATTTATATATCCAACAAATGCACTTGTGATGTAGTGGCTTTACTGTGAAGTGAGTTACATTATGATAGTAAAAATATATGCTTATTTTTTAAAGGCGCCTTATTGCTTAGATCAGATTCTATGCATCCTGTTAAATTTTCCCTGGCCTTTGGAATTTTAACATAGGGGGGTGTAACTTATGTTTCACTTGTATTTGATACATAAGGGGGGTGTATATTATGGCCCCTGTATTTTAACATAGGGGTGTGTATCTATATACCGTATTTAACTAGGGGGGTGTATACTTATGCCCCCTGTATTTTAACATAGGGGGGTGTATACTTGCCCCTGTATTTAACATAGGTGGTTATCTTATGTTCCCCCTGTATTTAAAACATAGGGGGGTTTGTATACTTATGTCCCTGTCATTTTAACATAGGGGGGTGTATACTATGTCCCTTATTTAACTAGTGGTGATCTTACCCTGTATTTAACTAGGGGGGTGTATACTTATGCCCCTGTATTTTAACATAGGGGGGGTATATTTGCCCCTGTATTTTAAGGAGAAGAATTTATTTATTACAATAAATATTCCTTCACAAGAAATTTGGTGTCCTTAAAGGTTGGATTTTTCAAAAAAAAATTAATTAAGGCATTAAGAACCATTTCCAAAAGATATTTCTCTTATCTTCTTTTAATCAACTCTTTTAGCATGGGGGGGTAAACTTTCTCAAGCCACTGTATATATCACAGCTGTAAAAAACAAATTAGAAAACAGAACAAATTAGATTCATCACTTATGTTTACCTTTTCACAAAAAGCACAAACGGCAAAAGCAAGAGGGGCATATAAAAAGGTTTTGCTTGCTCTGGTCGCCCTGGCAGGTGCCAAATCCTGATCTACGGGCACTAACCTTTGTGCTCGGAGAGATGCTTTTGTGTGTCTTTTAAAGGGGCACAGCCTGTTGCACGCACAAATACCCATCAGCAGAAAAAGGAAAAAAACTGTTTCTGGAAGTTTCCACTTTGCTGCACATACAAGGGAGTCGAGCGAAACCAACAAGACCTCCAAGAATCACTCGAGGTATGTCATTATGTCACCCACAGAGGAAGTCCTATTCCATTTAGGGGTTGGAGCCACAGGCCATTTGGCCCCACACACACACACACGTTACAACTTCCAGCAGCCATACACACAATATAGAGTCTCATTCTTCAGTTAAATAGGAATGTAGGGACTCTGACCTAAGTGCGAGGATGAAAAGAAACGCCGCCGCGTAGCAGAGACCCAGGGAGGCGGCAACTTGTTGATCCTGGTCCTGAAGCAAAGCACTGGGTCGCTGGTGTGTGTGTTGAAAAGACAAATGTCCAGTGCTGATCATGTGCACGTCACTTCTTGCACACGCCGAAACCCTACCACATCGTTATTTGGTGTCGATGCGTGACAGGACAACAATCAAAAACCCCCAGCACTGGTTGTAACACAGAAGTCAATGTTGAGGGCGTTACACTTCAAAACTGCCTAGACACTGAAATGAACAGCACTGGAGCCAGAAATAAATACAATCATTTACAATGGACACCATCTCATGCAGAACGGTCAGTCATTTATATTTTCAGATAATCCTGAAAACATGTACACTACCGGTCAATAGTTTGGGGCCACTTTCAAATTTCCATCCCACTCCATTGTAGACAGACTTAATTTAATGTAATATCTACATGCCAATTCATCGGCAACCATTCATCCATGATCCAAAGGCGCTTATGTTCAATAATCTGATCTCATTTTAAAAAACAACTAGAAAAAATTGAAGAATTTTTGCAATGATGTCAGCACCTATGTAATTGATTACTGCCTGGGTAACAAAAAAACAATGCAAATGATCTCACTGGTGTTCTGTCTACATGGATGCAATGGAAATTTCTAAGTGACCCAAACTTTTGACCGGTAGTGTATATCCAAAGGTCTGACGTTAGCAGCTTCACACTGATGGCCAAACATTAATGAGCCAATTACTGATTTGCTTCCCCAGTAGGCCTATTTAAAAACTGTAACCTAACGAGGCCAGCGCGGACACGGGCCGGAAAAAGACTTGCAAAAAAGCCCGAGTGCTCTCTCTATCCGCCGACGTCCACTGATACAGCTGTGGACGTGCTCGCCCGTGCTTTACAACGGCCGGGGTGTCTAAAGCCTGAATCACCTTGAAGCGCCATTAAGCACCTGCGTGGTCATGTTACACATTGTGACAGTGACACCCCCACCCCCCCCACCCACACCCCCATCGTTGAACCTAGAATCTGTCAAAACGCGTTGTGTGTCACTTCAAAGTCTCGCTCGGCTCTCGACGGCACGGGTCAGCTTGTCCACATCCTGACCCACGCATTGACATAATTAGGTCTTGAGATACACCATGTATGTCACCGATTGGTGCAAGCCGATTTTGTGCGCGGATTAAGAATTTGCCAATGCGGACCGATAAGTCTAGACCTTTTTGTCGGTCTGACCTATGCGCTCTTTATTTAATTTCAAGGTATAAAGACAAGGACTCAACTCTGTATACAACTCGAATGAAACTGAGATTGATTTAAGTAGCTGTAGTATACAGTATATACTCCGCTATACTGCCGTAATACCTTATTACGAGATATTTTATCGATTTGGAAATTTGCAGACGATGACACACTGTTCCCTCCTCTCATCCACTGTGCGCAGCGTGGACCAGCTTCAGCATCAGTGGAGGAAGAGGATGACACCGAACACTTCATCACATCCCCACACATAAAAAATAATCATTTCAATATGGCTCCTGCCACAGATAAAGCCTTCAATATCCTTAAGATTTGAAGCCCCACTCAGTCTATGAAAAGCTGTTATAGATACACTTCTAGGTTAAGACAACACTGGTGGCAATTCTGTCCTGTAGGTCAATGTTTCCCAAGCTTAGGGTCGGGACCCAAAGGGGCGCGACAATGGCGGAGTAAAATGCGTATCAATCGTCTGGCTTCGACTCTAGGTACCTGAAAAAACAAATCACATAAACAGACTAAATGCTGCACAGACCTCAGAATGGGGCACTTTCAAAAATGAACCTAGACTAGATACAGTGGTCGAGAACTGATTGAGAAAGGGGGTAACAACCGGAAGGAGAATAGACACCTTCTCTTGTTTATTTTACTTCTATAATGAATAAATATACTTCATATACTTAAATTCATGGTTGTCCTTCTTTTGTCCACAGTTTAAAAAATGTAGACTGTTCAATGATTCGTGGTGATATTTTTGTATTTGGTCCCGGGGAGACACCAATTTCTCTTTGGGTCTTGAGTGAAAAGGTTTGGGAACCACTGCTGTATGATTATATGGAATTTGTAGTTGGAATCTCCTTTTTATACTGTATGATGTGTACTATGACCAAAGCACCTGAGACCCCAGTGAGTTTCAATAGTGAGATTTCTTAGAGACAGAGGACAGGTCAAATCCAATGTCGATGATTTTTGAAGTAAAATACAAAAGGAAAATCAAAAATAACAGCAGTTTGGTGGAGAAATCAACATTACAACCGCGTGCTCTCTGAAAATGACTTTCCTCTCACGTGTTCGCGTGACTGAATCAAACGTACCTCACACAAACAGCCGAGAAGAAGTCAGTCCGGGCGTCCACACGCGGCCCCTGTCATCTCTTACCCGGAGGAAACGTCACGCAACGTCGGGGCTGTGGAGAGGTTTGGGATCGGCCGCTCGGTCCCGGTCTGCCCGCCGCTGCTCTGGTCTCGCGGCTGCGCTCCGGCTCCGGTTC
>NW_022605581.1:85288-98661 GCF_008692095.1 Etheostoma spectabile | reverse complement strand
TCCGATTCTCCGACCCATCTCACGCTCCAGGGTCCCCTCCCTCGCGAACCAGACCCCAAGGTATCTAAACTGCTTCACTCTCTCTCATATCTGTCTGGTAAATGTACAGCTACCACTAGCAGTCACTTAGCTTAGCATAAAGTCAGGAAACGGGGGTACAGCCAATAGCCAATCAGAACGGACCCACCGCCGTGACGTTTTTGGTTTAATAGTCGACTCAGAAGACGATAAACTCCATCAACGCAGCGGTATGTGGAGTCCAACTGGACGGGCCCAAAACCTCTGAATAGTTCTTCTTCTTAATTGCAATGTGAGCGGCAGGATCATTTAAAAGGCATCCGCGACTACATTGTGCGTCTGCCCTGTTTCTGTTACCGTGGCGGCAGACATTTTGCCGTGGCGTGTCGCCACTACCAAGTCAACATAGCCCCGTGACATGGACAACTGCATTAAATTGAGTACGATACTTGAGTAAATATACTTGGTTACTTTCACCAAAGGGGTGTGTGTCTGTGTCTGTGTCTGTGTCTGTGTCTGTGTCTGTGTCTGTGTCTGTGTGTGTGTGTGTGTGTGTGTGTGTGTGGTAAGCAGTGACACAACACAGATGTAGCAGCGCAGACCTTCTGGCCCCTGTAAACAGGCCCGGGACTCCCCTTTTCGAGTGAGCCCGCTGCCTGGGAAACCTGTGTGGTCTTCGGAGCCACGTTTGTGTAAAGTATAAAGTGGATCTTAAGTGTGTTTATGTGTTATTTGTGAGAGTGTGAGGGGGGGGGGGAATGGGAGGTCACGGGAAATAACGGCCGCTTTACGTCGCTTGAAAAAAAATAGAGATGACGTCGGGATTCCTGCAACAGTGCGAGCAGAAACAGGCACGACCATGATTTGTTGGGTTTCAGTTTGTATTTTGTCAACCATGAAGATTACATTTCTGGTTAAAGACTTTAAATGACCTTTGTATTCAGATTTGGATGCTTTCAAAACGCTTGCACAGGCTCGTTATTTGTATGTTACTGCGGTGATTGATGTCTGACCTGTGAAAATAATTACCCCTATATGAGAGAAATGCACCCCGCGGAGGACGCTGTTGTTTTCGGTCTCGGGCTCGCTGATAGGCGTCAACGTGGCGTTACATTTGAAGTGCCACAGTGGAATTCTGTCCCGGTACACCTCTGTGGGGTGACATCACCCACACTGGTGTCTCTGATCTCACTTGGGAGGGGTTGGGGTGGGGGGGGGGTTCAGAAATGCAGTCTCAAAGGCGTCCAGCTTGTTTGAGTCTGCGTGGTCCGAGTCCTCTCAGCGCTCCCTCCCATCCTCTCCTCCTGTCGCCCTGTTGACAGGTATGCAGCTCGAGAGGTATTTGGCAACCGCGACCTGGAAAAGTGCACGTTTGACATTGAGCATGTCACTCACCCTTCATTTTCTGCACTCCTCCTACACATCAGCGGCATAAACAGCAATGCTCTTTTTAAATGAGGCCTTTTTGTGTTAGCGGTGCCGTTTCTTCATCTCTCATCTCGGCGTGATTTGCTTCATAGCTGGAATAGTTGGGATTGCAGTGACCAGGTGGCCTGTGAAGCCACCAAGCTGATGGGACAGATACTGGATACCCGGCACCGTATGAAAGATCCTTAACTGTGTGTTCAGGAGAAATCCTATAAGCTCAATGTTGAGAGACAGATGGACTGACAGACAGACAGTGAACTAGCTGAGAGTAAGATGCAGGGCAGGTGCTCTTTTTATATAGACCTTAGTGGTCCCCTAATACTGTATCTGAAGTCTCTTTGATATAGACTAGCACCTTAGTGGTCCCTAATAACTGTATCTGAAGTCTCTAGTTTTATCTAGACCTTAGTGGTCCCTAATACTGTATCGAAGTCTCTTTTATATGACCTTAGTGGTCCCTAATACTGTATCTGAAGTCCTCTTTAATAGAAGACCTTCTTAGGATCCCCTAATACCTCTATCTGAAGTCCTCTTTATATAGACCTTAGTGGTCCCTAATACTGTATCTGAAGTCTCTTTTATATAGACCTTAGTGGTCCTAATACTGATCTGAAGCTCTTTTATATAGACTCAGTGGTCCCCTAATACTGTATCTGAAGTCTCTTTTATGTTGACCTTAGTGGTCCCCTAATACGGTATCTGAGTCTCTTTTATATGACCTTAGTATCCCCTATACTGTATCTGAAGTCTCTTTTATATAACCTTAGTGTCCCTAAACTGGTATCTGAAGTCTTTTATAGACCTTAGTGGTCCCTAATACGGTGTATCTGAAGTTCTCTTTATATAGACCTTAGTGTCCCCTAATACTGTATCTGAAGTCTTTATAATAAATAGACCTTAGTGTGTCCCCTATATACTGTGATCGATCTCTTTTATATAGACCGTTAGGTCCCTATACTGTCTGAAGTTTTCCTTAGACCTTAGTGTTTGTTCCCCTATACTGTATCTGAAGTCCCTTTTATATCCTACCTTACTAATGTCTTATAATAGACCTTAGTGGTCCCTAATACTGTATCTGACTCTCTTCATATAGACCTTTAGTGTCCCCTAATATGTATCTGATCTCTTTTTATGACCTTAGTGGTCCCCTAATACTGTATCTGAAGTCTTTTATATAGACCTTAGTGGGTCCCTAATACTGGATCTGACCGTCTCTTCATATAGACCTTAGTGGTCCCCTAATACTGCATCTGAAGTCTCTTTTATATAGACCTTAGTGTCCCTATACTGTATCTGAAGTCTCTTTTATATAACCTTAGTGTCCCTATACTGTATCTGAAGTCTTTTATATAGACCTAGGGTCCCCTAATACTGTGATCTGAAGTCTCTTTTATATACCTTAGTGGTCCCTAATATGTACTGAAGTCTTTTATATAGACCTTAGTGTCCCCTAAACTGTATCTGAAGTCTCTTATATAGACTTAGTTGGTCCCCTAATACTGTATCTGAAGTCCCTTTTATATAGACCTTAAGTGTCTTTTATTAGACTTAGTGGTCCCCAATCTGTATCTGAAGTCTCTTTTATATAGACCTTAGTGGTCCCCTAATACTGTATCTGAAGTCTTTTATATAGACCTTAGTGGTCCCTAATACTGTATCTGAAGTCCCTTTATATAACGATTCTGTGGTCCCTAATACTGTACTGAGTCTCTTTATATAGACCTTATGTGGTCCCTAATACTGTATCTGAAGTCCTCTTATATAGACCTTAGTGGTCCCTAATACTGTATCTGAAGTCTTTTATATAGACCTTGTGTCCCTAATACTGTATCGAAGTCCTTTTAGAAGACCTAGTGTCCCTAATACTGATCTGAAGTCTCTTTTTATAGAACTTAGTGCCCCTAATACTGTATCTGAGTCCTTTTTATATAGACCCTTATCTGAGTGTCTTATATAGACCTAGTGGTCCCTAATACTGTATCTGACGTCTCTTTATAGACCTTAGTGGTCCCTATACTGTATCTAAGCTCTTTTATATAGACCTTATGGTCCCCTAATACTGTATCTGAGTCTTTTATATAGACCTTAGTGGTCCCTAATACTGTATCTGAAGTCTCTTTTATTAGACCTTAGTGTTCCCTAATACTGTATCTGAGTCTTTTATATAGACCTTAGTGGTCCCCTAATACTGTTCGAAGTCTCTTTATATAACCTTAGTGTCCCAATCTGTATCTGAAGTCCCTTTATATAGACCTTATCTGAATGTCTTTATATAGACCTTAGTGGTCCCCTAATACTGTATCTGAAGTCTCTTTTATATAGACCTTAGTGTCCCCTAATACTGATCTGAAGTCTTTATATAACCTTAGTGGTCCCCTATAACTGTATCTGAAGTCCCTTTATATAGACCTTAGTGGTCCCTAATAGTGTTCTGAGTCTCTTTTATATAGACCTTAGTGGTCCCTAATCTGTATCTGAAGTCCCTTTAATAGACCTTAGTGGTCCCTAATACTGTATCTGAAGTCTTTTGATATAGACCTTAGTGGTCCCTAATACTGTATCTGAAGTCTTTTTATAAGACCTTAGTGGTCCCTAATACTGTATCTGAAGTCTCTTTTATATAGAACTTAGTGGTCCCTATACTGTATCTGAAGTCCCTTTTATATTATCTGACCTTATCTGAAGTGTCTTATATAGACCTTAGTGGTCCCTAATCTGTTCTGACGTCTCTTCATATAGACCTTAGTGGTCCCTAATACTGTATCTGAAGTCTCTTTTATATAGACCTTTTGGTCCCCTAATACTGATCTGAGTCTTTTATATAGACCTTAGTGTCCCCTAATACAGGATCTGACGTCTCTTCATATAGACCTTAGTGGTCCCCTAATCGCTACTGCATCTGAAGTCCTTTTATATAGACCTTAGGTGGTCCCCTAATACTGTATCTGAAGTCTCTTTTATAAGACCTAGGGTCCCTATACTGTTGATCTTTATATGACCTTAGTGGTCCCCTAATACTGTATCTGAATTCTCTTTATATAGACCTAGTGGTCCCTAATACTGATCTGAAGTCTTTTATATAGACCTAGTGGTCCCCTAATACTGTATCTGAAGTCTCTTTATATAGACCTTAGTGGTCCCTAATACTGTTCTGAATTCCCTTTATTAGACCTTATCGAAGTGTCCTTTTATATGACCCTTAGTGGCCCCTATACTGTATCTGAAGTCTCTTTATATACCTTAGTGTCCCCTAATACTGTATCTGAGTCTTTTATATAGACCTTAGTGGTCCCTATCGTATTGGTCCTATACTGTATCTGAAGTCCCTTTATATAGACCTTGTGGTCCCCTATACTGTATCTGAAGTCTTTTATATAGACCTTGTGGTCCCTATAGTATCTGAAGTCTCTTTTATAAAGACCTTGTGGTCCCCAATACTGTATCTGAAGTCCCAAATCAGCCTGGGTGCAGAATTCCAGCCCCCAGAGCCAGTCCCACAATGAGCTGTCCTTAATGCCATTGAGTCTGAAGCTTTTAAGGAGGGACTTGGGGGGGGGGGGGGGGGGCAAGGAGGCTGAGGTCTTGACCAACTGCCACTTTGCTCGTTTGAAAGCCATGATGTCTCTCTCTCATGGGGGGGCCAAATTCTCTGGGCGGGCAAAGCTGAGAAAGGTGAGGTAACCTTGCTCCTTATGACCTCATAAGGGTCAGATTCCAGGTCGGCCCATCTGAGCTGTCATGCTCTCAAAAGGCAAGCAGGTATCCCCAGGGCTCGGTTTACCACCTATAGTTATTCTAGCCACTGGGGGCCATGGGCAGCGGGGGGGGGGGGGGGTGGGGAACCCAGAAATGGACTTTTTCATGCCATGGGAAGTCTCTAAACAAACAGTATCTAATATGGAGTAGTCGAGCATTGACATATCAAATATGATGCACTACGATCCCTGTGTGTATATATATAAACATACTGCATAGGTCTTAGTAACTAATGCAACCGATTACTTTCATTCTTATGACTTGATCATTCTTTATCAGTATGTTTGATGTGTTTGATTTGTAAAATATCTTAAAATAGTTACTTTTGCAAATCGAAAAGTCAAAGAGCCTCAAACTACCATTTTTTTTTTTTTTTTTTTTTTTATTACAAAATGATTTCCACTGTGTGCTGTCCACTCGTTTATCTGATTGCCCAGGATGCATTCGAACCCATATCCCTACTCAACTTCAAGTGGTTTCTAAGTATGTACATCCCGAGCTCATTGTTTGGAATACATATTAGATGACATTATCGGTCAAAATCAAATTTTTGGCCCAGATGGAAGATCTGTGAATTTCTACTTCCCGACCCCGAGAAAATAACATCTCCTTTAATAAACCTGCGGACATTTGAGTTCCTGCCGAGGAATATCTGTCTGTTCATCTGTCACTCTCACTATTTCACCACATATTACTCCCGGTGCACGCTGCATCATGTTAACATCACCCTACCACATGGATTTGATTAAACCTCAAGTCATGTCATTAAAATGCAAAACAAGGTGATAATGTCTGAGGGGACTGTCCATTCATCAGAGCCGTTTACTCTGTTGTCGATGTGGGAGGAAGATGGAATGAGGAGAGGCTTTCTGGGAAAAACTGGGATGTTGTCACTGACAAACAATGGCACGGCGCGTTGTGTGTGTGTGGTGTGTGCATAAGTACAAAGAGCGAGAGCCTGTGTGGTGTGTGTGTGTTTTTTAATTGGTAAAGATGCGCGTGCGTCAGTGTGTTTCGCTGACGTTGATTGTCGGAGGGCGCAGCAGGATGTGGCCGACTGCAGCTCTCCGCGGGACAGGTACAAACCGCCCCATCATCGCATGAGAGCAGTGGTTACGCAAATCATTACATGAGCGAAGGAACCAAGTCCTGTGCCAATATGCACAGCGTTCACGATTTGTGTGTGTGTGTGTGTGTGTGTGTGTGTTGTCGTAATCAGAGAGAAAGAATGTCTAGATGCTAACAGATGAAGATTGGTACGATTGGAGGTGGGAGGGCGACCTAGATGAGTGTGGTCTCTGAGATGATAACTGTAACTCATTGCATTCATTAGTTAGTATAAATAACTTTTTAACGAGGAATTATGTCCATCATCCTCCCTCTTCATCCGCTTTATCCGGTATCGGGTCGCGGGGCAGCAGCTCCAGTAGGGGACCCCAAACTTCCCTTTCCCGAGCCACATCAACAGCTCCGACTGGGGGATCCCGAGGCGTTCCCAGGCCAGTTGGTATATATCTCTCCACCTAGTCCTGGTCTTCCCCGAGCTCCCCTCCCAGTTCACGTGCCTGACCACCTCCCTAGGGGGCCCCCCAGGAGGCGTCCTTACCAGATGCCCGAACCACCTCAACTGGCTGCTCTTTCGACGCGAAGGAGCAGCGGCTCTACTCCGAGCTCCTCTCGAGGACTGAGCTTCTCACCCTATCTCTAAGGAGACCCCAGCCACCCTCCTGAGAATTTGTGACTATGGTAAATATTGTTTGAATTGCAGAAATGGGAATCACAGGGTACGATAGGGTAAGATACACGATACATGGCTCATGATAATGATAATACCACGATACTGCAATTCTGCAATAATCATATATTGCTAGACAATCCTGTACTGGTGCCTCACAGTACTGGTCTATGAATACACAATGCCTGGGTGGATAAGGTTAAGTGCCAGGTTATCTGAGTCTCTTTTATATAGACCTTAGTGGTCCCCTAATACTGTATCTGAAGTTCTCTTTTATATAGACCTTAGTGGTCCCTATACTGTTCTGAAGTCCTTTATAATAGACCTTAGTGGTCCCTAATACTTATCTGAAGTCTCTTTATATAGACCTTAGTGGTCCCTAATACTGTACTAAGTCTCTTTTATATGACCTTAGTGGTCCCTAATACTGTATCTGAAGTCCTTTTATAAGACCTTAGTGGTCCCTAATACTGTATCTGAAGTCTCTTTTATATAGACCTTAGTGGTCCCCTAATACTGTATCTGAATTCCCTTTATATAGACCTTAGTGGTCCCTAATACTGTATCCTGAAGTCTCTTTTATATAGACCTTAGTGGTCCCTAATACTGTATCTGAAGTCTCTTTATATAGACCTTAGTGGTCCCTAATGTACTGAGTTCTTATATCGACCTTATTGGTCCCTAATACTGTATCTGAAGTCTCTTTATATAGACCTAGTGGTCCCTAATACTGTATCTGACTGTAAATCAATCTCTGGTCAATAAAGCAGAAAGAGGGATAACCTTTCCTTATGACCTCATAAGGTCATAAGGTCTTTTCTCAAAGGCAGACCAGGATCCCCAGGCTCGGTTTACACCTCTAGCCAGTTCTAGCCACTGGGGGCCATAGGCAGGCTGGGGGGACTCATATAATGTTAAAACCCCCATAAAGTGACATGTTCATGACGGGACCTTTTAAATGTGCCCGGGGCATCTGTTATTTTCCTCAAACTGCTGTCCGCCGTCCCGTTGAAAACTTCTTCCTCTTTGGCTAGTTATTTACCTTATTTTATTAATTAAATGTCGTATTGGGGGGGCCAGTGTATTGGTTCTCGCATCGGACAAACATGGTCCAGGATATGTTGCGTAGCGATATTTTGTCCCACCCTTCTCCACCCTTATCAGGTTAATGCAGATTCAGGCATCAGGCTACAGTTTGTCATCTGTCAAGGGGATGTTTCTTAATACATTTATTACAGCAATATTGCCAACAAATGTTACATAGGAGAAACCCTGTTCAAAACACATCCTTACTCAGTGTTTGACACTTAATCCACAGATAATTTATGCAATGCACATTCCTCCATGCCGATTAACTTTGACAATGTGTCAGGGATGCAGTGTTGGTACTGGTATCTGCTACCGTTGAGACATGTGATGAAAATGTTGGAAAGTAATGCTGCGATATTTTCAAGTACATCGGACCTGTTTTACTGTGATCTTTGAGTGTTTTTAACTTGTACCCCGCTCTGCAGACTGCAGAGAGGAGACCACTTGGCCCTGTATCCAGAAAGAGGTGACATAAAAACCTTCACAAAACCAACAACTGGATCACGAACCGGAATAAAGCTCTCCAAATTGGCCCGGGGGTTTTTCCCAGACACAGCCGTGTTAACGAGACGCCAAATTCACGCAAACAGTTGGTCGTCAATCTTCAACGTGTAGTTCCACCTTAATGTGACCCGTTTCAAAGTGGTTTTTTTTATCAGAAACTGATTTCTTAACAACCACATTGCCCAAAGATAACATGAGCTTCCCATACATTCGTCAAGTAACCTTAATGATGACTTTCATTGAATTTTTTTGGGGTGTTTATTTAATCCTCTGGAATTGAATCTTTTTTTTTTAGGGTTTTTAAAGCAGCATCCGGAGAAACTTGCATAGCACATACATCCTGATCTTAACATTGTAAAATAATCCTAATTTCTGCCTTTGACAAAACGCGGTAAGTAATTTGATACAAACGAGGTTCGTTGACCAGGAGTTCCAAGAAATGTGCCAAAGGCATTGAAAAAGTGACAAGTAGTCGGAAAAAGCTGCAAAAAACATCGGAAAAGCGCAAAAAGGGGAGGACAAGTTCATGGTTAGTTATTCTATGCTGACACAAATATTTTCGCAGGGAATTTTTTCCTCAAAACCCGACCCAGCTTGCTAATTCACACAACAGATGTGGAATTGGGCATGCTAATACACATTTAGGTTTACGCACGTGTGTGTAACTGGAACACAGCTACGCACGTTTTGGCAATACAGTAGAGTGGCGCTCTTCTTCCTAGTATTTTAAGCTAGTTAAAAAGTACAGGTACGCACATGTAGGAGTTTCGTCCAGCTTTGAAGTACCTGGATCTGCTGCCGTGTGCAGGTTTGTCAGCAGACACCTTGAGGTGCAGCGAGGTTCACCGATGTTGCCAAACCTGTCTTGCCTGTCTGCAACTTTCAAAACAATATTCTTTTTTCTAACTTTAATCTGTGCATCCATGTGTTTCTGCAATGCGACCCTAGGCGATGGCGTGCTCCGACACGCCGCTATCTTTCACACGTAAATCTGCAAGTGTGAGCTTCCATGTCTGTTTTTTTTTTATCCACTTACACTTTGATTTATGTCTCTCTTTTTTTTGTTTGTGCTAATTAGGAACGCCCCGCGAGCCCCGGTAAAGGCATTGTAGTATGCTAAATCCCTGTTTCATGTATTCCTGCTAGTCTTTGTTCTGTTCCTCCTAGTTGAGGGCGTGACTCCACGTGTGCGCCTTGCGTGCCCATTGGCCGCCGACTCAGCTCCTGCTGAGCCCGCGCCCGGTCTGGGGGGGGGGGGGGTTCATCCACACGCTCCCTTTTCCTGGTTCCCAGACTTCCTGCTCTAGGTGAGAAGGAGGGTGACAGATGACCAATGCATGCACGTTGTGCATAGGCCATAGGTGTGTGTGTTGCCTCGTCCTCTGCACTGAGGTGTAGAGTGAATGTGTGGCTAAGAGCCGTTGAGGGCGAGATGATTTCCTCCACCGTACAAAAGACACAATAGAAATATGGTATTGGTTTTTACCCTCATGTCGTCCTCGGGTCAGATTGACCCTTTCCTATACCAATGTTCTTTTATCCCCAAAATAACAGGATTGATTCCACCCAACGCTCTTTGTGCCAAGTACACATCTCTACTTTCATTAATTTTCGGCGTCTTATTCAATTTTTAGCATTTGAAAAAAAATTGAAGTGTTTTTGAAATAGTGGTTGAGTCAAAGTTGACATATTCCAGTCTGTGATTATCCATCACATCCATCCTTTATTTTAGTCTCAATAATCTATTTCAGTTTTCGAACTCAAACATCAGGTAAATTTCCTATAGGAGGTTTTATTGACACATAAAATTCCCCAAAAAAATACCTGTAAATCTAAAGTTAATAAATTGTGTTTCGTAGGTTAAAACTTCACAAAAAAGACAAACATTGGGAAAAAACGCTTCAAAAGCGTGGACGATGGGACAAAAACGTAAGAAAAAAGTTAACAAACATTGATAAAATGCGTCACAAAATGTGTTGATTTTCAATTTTGCCTGGAAACAACAACGAGGGTTAAGAGGTGAGGAGTGCTTATCTGACACCTGGCACTTAATCTATTGAATGGCGTTTGAAGCTATTATTGAAAAGTTTCCAACCTGTCGGGGATCCGTTCGGGACGTTTCCTTGCTGTTGTGTGACGATCCAGGGCAAAAGGGAGGATTGCTTTTCTTTCCGCCGCGCTCTGATCCGCTTGTCGCGAGGCTTGCAAGTCAGTTTGCCGATTTAAGAGTGCAAACAAAGCCACAATTCATACGCACACATGCACAACACAGAGCGGAGGACTTTGTGACTGACGTGTCACGGGTTATATGTGTTCGGACTGTTGGGATCCAGCTGATCAATGATTTACTGCACGAAAAGAAGCCGCTCGGCTTTTGGACACTCACCTACTGCACCTGCGTGCCCCCGGTTATCTGGATGACGCAAATACATCGGGGCAGTTCCACCACTCGTTTCTTGTTGATATCCGGCACGCCCAGCTATCACAACACGCCCCTTTGTGCTCCTGACCTCTCCCCTTCATCGAAACACTCGGTCAGCTGCTCGGTGGCGTCGTTCTGTCCCTCCCCGTGCTCTGTAGGCTTACGTTTGTGATACTCAGATGTTCATTATCATTCTTTTGTCTTCTTTTAAGAAGGGCAAAGTGACATTGCTCGGTACCTAGGTTTCAGGCGACAAAAATGCAACAAAACCAACTAAATATTTCAAAAAACGTACATACAATGTTGAACACAGTGTTAAAATCGCAAATCTGTAAAGTAGCTATGCATAATAGGTGCATATTGTTATATATATATCTATATATTATATATATATTTAATATCAGCACACATAGAATATTATATAATAACCGTTTCCAGAGTAATATTGTTCAAAGATTATAGAATTAGAAAGCGAACCAGAAACATATCAGTTGTTGTATCGGCCTGCACGATAAATCTCGCTCCAACCGTTTGGATTTAACTTTTAAATACTGATTTTTTTTGGTTTTGATTTTCATTTCGTTTTGACGAGGCCGACGCAATCACACATGCTACTACTTCATCTGTGAGTTTTAAACCTAATGGTGTAAAATAGGAGAGCCTCTCTGTTTCCAGCAGTGGTTTATGGGTACCAATAAAATCTAGGTTTGGTACTTCCCATTACTTTTGTTTTGTCGTGGCAGAGAATCGTGACATCAATTCTAAGCTCAACAATCGTGATTCAATTTTCCCCCGAATCAAACAGTCCTAGTCTTGTGCCAAACTCACTCCACAGTTTATTGAGTTTTCTTTTCTTTTTTTTCTCCATCGGATGGAACATTTATCACTCCTGAATTTAGACGCTCTCAATCCAGAGAACGTGACCACCGAATATGAGTTTAAATACGTTTTCACGCCATAAATGTTCTAATAATATTTTAGTTGTCGAAGTGGAGAGATTGAAAGCAAAATCATTTAAGCTAAGTTATAATTTGGGAACATTGAATGTGTGATTGTGTTACTGCAAAGGCCAAGATGTAAAACCTACATTTTTACTTTTGTTTAGGACTAATTTTAGATTTAGAATGATATATAATAGGATATTTGATAGAGAACCAAGGTAATGGTCGCTGGGGCTCAGCGGTCCTCAGCGGGCCAATCAGAAGTTGGGTTCGATCCCTGGGACTGCAGTCCCATGTCGAAGTGTCCTTGGGCAAGACACTGAACCCCGAGTTGCCCCCCGATGCTGTCCCATCGATTGTAAATGTGTGTGTGTGTGTCTCTGATTAGCTGGTGCACCATGCCGGCAGCCTCGGCCAAGTGGTGTGAGTGTGTGTGTGTGTGTGGTGTGTGTGTGTTGTGAATGTGTGGAGTGTGTGGGTGTGTGTGAATGTGCGTGAGTGTGTTTGTGTGTGTGTGTGTGGTGTGTGTGTGTGGTGTGTGTGTGAATGTGTGTGTGGTGAGTGTTGATGTGTGTGCGTGTGTGTGAGTGTGTGTGAGTGTGTGTGATGTGCGTGAAGTGTGTGTAGGTTGGTGTGGTGTGATGTTGTGTGTGGTGGTGTGATGTGTGTGAGTGTGTTGTCGTGTGTGTGAGTTTGTGTGAGTGTTGTGTGAATGTGCGTGAGTGTGGAATGTGTGTGTGTGTGTGAGTGTGGTGATGTGTGCGTGTGTTATGTGTGTGTGGTAGTGTGTGTGGTGTGTGAATGTGCGTGAGTGTGCGTGGTAGTGTGTGTGTGTGTGTGGGTGTTTGTGTGTGAATGGTCCATTGGGCTAGATGGATTACTTTGTCAATATCTTAACTTTAAATGTCTTATTTTGGTAACTTTTATTTAATTTTAGCTGTAATAAAAAGGTTTTCAACTATTTTTATTTGTCATAAACTATGACAACTTTTTTGAGTGCAAATTTCATTGATGAATTCCAATAATGGCAGATCAGTTAATAGAATGCAGTTCTCGTGGCATGTGGGATCGGAATGATTCGGAAATGATTAAACACAAAGTATATGATATATAAATGAAAAGGCAATGAAAGCACCCCCCCCCCCCCTGCCGGCCCAGCACATTTTGCTCCCTGTCCTCTCCGTGACCCATAATCCCTCCTTCCTGCCCCATAACTCTTCAAGATTAAACAGGTGCTCGCTACCTGTCCACCTGCTGGAGGCACACGTTTACGGGCACCAGGGTGATCTCAGGGTCCAGTTGGTCTCTAATCCTTGGGAACCAAAATGGAGACCCCCGTCAATGGCCGGGCTGTTCCCCGTCCAGGGGGATCTGTTATTGCCACTGCCGTTGTTTCGGCTCGGGAGGCCACCTGCATCCATATCACAGTTTACCGGCCAAATGCAACTCACTGGATATCGGGTTTTCTGGCATCACTGAG
>NW_022605581.1:80727-85263 GCF_008692095.1 Etheostoma spectabile | reverse complement strand
GTGCAAAATAATTACCCCTATATGAGAGAAATGCACCCCGCGGAGGACGCTGTTGTTTTCGGTCTCGGCTCGCTGATAGGCGTCAACGTGGCGTTACATTTGAAGTGCCACAGTGGAATTCTGTCCCGGTACACCTCTGGGGGTGACATCACCCACACTGGTGTCTCTGATCTCACTTGGGAGGGGTTGGGTGGGGGGGGGGTTCAGAAATGCAGTCTCAAAGGCGTCCAGCTTGTTGAGTCTGCGTGGTCCGAGTCCTCTCAGCGCTCCCTCCCATCTCTCTCCTGTCGCCCTGTTGACAGGTATGCAGCTCGAGAGGTATTTGGCAACGCGACCTGGAAAATGACGTTTGACATTGAGCAGTCACTCACCCTTCATTTTCTGCACTCCTCCTACACATCAGCGGCATAAACACATGCTCTTTTTAATGAGGCCTTTTGTGTTAGCGGTGCCGTTTCTTCATCTACTCATCGGCGTGATTTGCTCAAAGCTGGAATAGTTGGGATTGCAGTGACCAGGTGGCCTGTGAAGCCACCAAGCTGATGGGGACAGATACTGGATACCCGGCACCGTATGAAAGATCCTTAACTGTGTTCAGGAGAAATCCTATAAGCTCATGTGAGAGACAGATGGACTGACAGACAGACAGTGAACTAGCTGAGAGTAAGAGGCAGGGCAGGTGCTCTTTTTATATAGACCTTAGTGGTCCCCTAATACTGTATCTGAAGTCTCTTTGATATGACCTTAGTGGTCCCTAATACTGATCTGAAGTCTCTTTATATAGACCTTAGTGGTCCCCTAATACGTATCTGAAGTCTCTTTATATAGACCTTAGTGGTCCTAATACTGTATCTGAAGTCTCTTTATAAGATTATGGTCCCTAACTTATCTGAAGTCTCTTTATAGACCTTAGTGGTCCCTATATATGATCTGAAGTCTCTTTATATAGACCTTAGTGGTCCCTAATACTGTATCTGAAGTCTCTTTTATATAGACCTTAGTGGTCCCCTAATACTGTATCTGAAGTCTTTTATGTAGACCTTAGTGGTCCCTAATACTGTATCTGAAGTCTCTTTTATATAGACCTTAGTAGTCCCCTAATACTGTATCTGAAGTCTCTTTATAGACCTTAGTGTCCCCTAAACTGTATCTGAAGTCTTTTATATAGCACCTTAGTGGTCCCTAATACTGTATCTGAAGTCTCTTTTATATAGACCTTAGTGGTCCCCTAATACGATCTGAAGTCTTTTATATAGACCTTAGTGGTCCCCTAATACTGTATCTGAAGTCTCTTTATATAGACCTAGTGGTCCCTAATACTGTATCTGAGTTCCTTATATAGACCTTAGTGGTCCCCTATACTGTATCTGAGTCCTTTTATATAGACCTTACCCTAACTGTCTTATATAGACCTTAGTGTCCCTAATACTGTATCTGACGTCTCTTCATATAGACCTTAGTGGTCCCCTAATACTGTATCTGATCTCTTTTATATAGACCTTAGTGGTCCCCTAATACTGTATCTGAAGTCTTTTATATAGACCTTAGTGGTCCCTAATACTGGATCTGACGTCTCTCATATAGACCTAGTGGTCCCTAATACTGCTCTGAAGTCTCTTTATATAGACCTTAGTGGTCCCTAATACTGTATCTGAAGTCTCTTTATATAGACCTTAGTGGTCCCCTAATACTGTATCTGAAGTCTTTTATATAGACCTTAGTGGTCCCCTAATACTGTATCTGAAGTCTCTTTTATATAGACCTTAGTGGCCCTAATACTGTATCTGAAGCTCTTTTATATAGACCTTAGTGGTCCCCTAATACTGTATCTGAAGTCTCTTTATATAGACCTTAGTGGTCCCTATACTGTATCTGAAGTCCCTTTATATAGACCTTATCAAGTGTCTTATAGACCTTAGTGGTCCCCTAATACTGTATCTGAAGTCTCTTTTATATAGACCTTAGTGGTCCTAATACTGTATCTGAAGTCTTTCTATAGACAGTGGTCCCTAATACTGTATCTGAAGTCCCTTATATAGACCTTAGTGGTCCCTAATACTGTATGAGTCTCTTTATTAGACCTTAGTGGTCCCTAATACGTATCTGAAGTCCTTTATATAGACTTAGTGGTCCCTAATACTGTATCTGAAGTTCTTTTATATAGACCTTAGTGTCCCTAAACTGTATGAAGTCTCTTTATAAGACCTAGTGGTCCCTAATACTGTATCTGAAGTTCTTTTATATAGACTTAGTGGTCCCTAATACTGTATCTGAGTCCTTTATATAGACCTTATCGGAAGTGTCTTATATAGACCTTAGTGGTCCCTAATATGGATCTGACGTCTCTTATATAGACCTTAGTGGTCCCCTAATACTGTATCTGAAGTCTTTTATATAGACCTTAGGGCCCTAATACTGTATCTGAAGTCTTTTATATGACCTTAGTGGTCCCTAATACTGTATCTGAAGATAGAAGTAGTTCCTCTTTCTTCTTCTGCTATGTGTCCCTATCTGTTTATTATCTTTTATATAGACCTTAGTGGTCCCCTAATACTGTGTCTGAAGTCTTTTATATAGACCTTAGTGGTCCAATACTGTATCGAAGTCTCTTTATATAGCCTTAGTGGTCCCTAATACTGATCTGAGTCCCTTATATAGACCTTATCTGACTGTCTTTTATATAGGCCTTAGTGGTCCCCTAATACTGTATCTGAAGTCTCTTTATATAGACCTTAGTGGTCCCTATAACTGTATCTGAAGTTTTTATATAGACCTTAGTGGTCCCTAATACTGTATCTGAAGTCCCTTTATATAGACCTTAGTGGTCCCCTAATACTGTATCTGAAGTCTCTTTATATGACCTTAGTGGTCCCTAATAACTGTATCTGAAGCCCTTTTATAGACCTTAGTGGTCCCTAATACTGTATCGAAGTTTTTATATAGTAGATAGTGGCCCTATACTGTTTGAAGTTCTTTTATAAGCCTGTGGTCCCTAATACTGTATGAGTCTCTTTTATATAGAAATTAGTGGTCCCTAATACTGTATCTGAAGTCCCTTTTATATAGACCTTATCTGAAGTGTCTTATATAGACTTAGTGGTCCCTAATACTGTATCTGAGTCTTCATATAGACCTTAGTGGTCCCTAATACTGTATCTGAAGTTCTCTTTTATATAGACCTTAGTGGTCCCTAATACTGTATCTGAAGTCTTTATATAGACCTTAGTGGTCCCTAATACTGGATCTGACGTCTCTTCATATAGACCTTAGTGGTCCCTCAAACTGCATCTGAAGTCTCTTTTATATAGCCTTAGTGGTCCCTAAACTGATCTGAAGTCTCTTTTATATAGACCTTAGTGGTCCCTAATACTGTATTCTGAAGGCTTTTATAAACCTTTGGTCCTATACTTATTGAGTCTCTTGTAATAGACCTAGTGGTCCCTAATACTGTATCTGAAGTCTTTTATATAGACCTTAGTGGTCCCCTAATACTGTATCTGAAGTCTCTTTTATAGACTTAGTGGTCCCTAATACTGATCTGAAGTCCCTTTATATAGACCTATCTGAATGGTCTTTATATAGACCTTAGGGGTCCCCTAATACTGTATCTGAAGTCTCTTTTATATAGACCTTAGTGGTCCCCCATACTGTATCTGAAGTCTTTTATATAGACCTTAGTGGTCCCTATACTGTATGTGGTCCATATACTGTATCTGAAGTCCCTTTATATAGACCTAGTGGTCCCCTAATACTGTATCTGAAGTCTTTAAATAGACCTTAGTGGGCCTAATACTGTATTGACGTCTTTTTTATAAAGACCTTAGTGGTCCCCCAATACTGTATCTGAAGTCCAAATCAGCTTGGGCGGAATTCCAGCCCCCAGAGCCAGTCCCACAATGAGCTGTCCTGTATGTGCCATTGAGTCTGAAGCTTTAAGGAGGGACTTGGGGGGGGGGGGGGGGGGGCAAGGAGGCTGAGGTCTTGACCAACTGCCACTTTGCTCGTTTGAAAGCCAGTGTCTCTCTTCTCATGGGGGGGCCAATTCTCTGGGCGGGCAAAGCTGAGAAAGGTGAGGTAACCTTGCTCCTTATGACCTAAGGGTCAGATTCCAGGTCGGCCCATCTGAGCTGTCATGCTCTCAAAAGGCAGAGCAGGATCCCCAGGGCCGGTTACACCTATAGTTTTTCTAGCCACTGGGGGGCCATGGGCAGGCGGGGGGGGGGGGGGGGGGGGGACTCAGAAATGGACTTTTCATGCCAGGGAAGTCTCTAAACAAACAGTATCTAAGTATGGAGTATGGGAGTAGTCGAGCATTGACATATCAAAATATGATGCACTACGATCCCTGTGTGTATATATATAAACATACATGCATAGGTCTTAGTAACTAATGCAACCGATTACTTTCATTCTTGATGACTTGATCATTCTTTATCAGTATGGTATGATGTGTTTGATTTGTAAAATATCTTAAAATAGTTACTTTTGCAAATCGAAAAGTCAAAGAGCCTCAAACTACCATTTTTTTTTTTTTTT
>NW_022605581.1:71216-80717 GCF_008692095.1 Etheostoma spectabile | reverse complement strand
TTTTTTTTTTTTTATTACAAAAATGAATTTCCACTGTGTGCTGTCCACTCGTTATCTGATTGCCCAGGATGCATTCGAACCCAAGTATCCCTACTCAACTTCAAGTGGTTTCTAAGTAATGTACATCCCGAGCTCATTGTTTGGAATACATATTTAGATGACATTATTTCGGTCAAAATCAAAACTTTTGGCCCAGAGTGGAAGATCTGTGAATTTCTACTTCCCGACCCCGAGAAAATAACATCTCCTTTAATAAACCTGCGGACATTTGGAGTTCCTGCCGAGGAATATCTGTCTGTTCATCTGTCACTCTCACTATTTCACACAATATTTACTCCGGGTGCACGCTGCATCATGTTAACATCACCCTACCACATGGATTTTGATTAAACCTCAAGTCATGTCATTAAAATGCAAAACAAGGTGACATAATGTCTGAGGGGAACTGTGCCATTCATCAGAGCCGTTTACTCTGTTGTCGATGTGGGAGGAAGATGGAATGAGGGAGAGGCTTTCTGGGAAAAACTGGGATGTTGTCACTGACAAACAATGGCAGACTGCGCGTGTGTGTGTGTGTGTGTGTGCATAAGTACAAAGAGCGAGAGCCGTGTGTGTGTGTGTGTGTTTTAAGTTGGTGAAAGATGCGCGTGCGTCAGTGTGTTCGCTGACGTTGATTGGCGGGAGGGCGCAGCAGGAATGTGGCCGACTGCAGCTCTCCGCGGGACAGGTACAAACCGCCCCATCATCGCATGAGAGAGCAGTGGTTACGGGCAAATCATTACATGAGCAGAAGGAACCAAGTCTGTGCCAAATATGCACAGCGTTCACGATTTGTGTGTGTGTGTGTGTGTGTGTGTCGTAATCAGAGAGAAAGAATGTCTAGATGCTAACAGGATGAAGATTGGTACGATTGGAGGTGGGAGGGCGACCTAGATGAGTGTGGTCTCTGAGATGAGTAACTGTAACTCATTGCATTCATTAGTTAAGTAATGAAATAACTTTTTAAGCGAGGAATTATGTCCATCCATCCATCCATCTTCATCCGCTTATAATCCGGTATCGGGGGTCCGCGGGGCAGCAGCTCCAGTAGGGGACCCCAAACTTCCCTTTCCCGAGCCACCCAACCAGCTCCGACTGGGGGATCCCGAGGTTCCCAGGCCAGGTTGGAGATATAATCTCTCCACCTAGTCCTGGGTCTTCCCCAGGTCTCCTCCCAGTTTGCCGTGCCTGAATACCTCCCTAGGGGGGCCCCCAGAGGGCGTCCTTACCAGATGCCCGAACCACCTCAACTTGGCTCCTTTCAACGCGAAGGAGCAGCGGCTCTACTCCGAGCTCCTCTGGAGGACTGAGCTTCTCACCCCCGATCTCTAAGGAGGACGCCACCACCCTCCTGAGGAATTATGTGACTATGGTAAATATTGTTTGAATTGCAGAAATGGGAATCACAGGGTACGATAGGGTAAGATACACGATACATGGCTCATGATAATGATAATACCACGATACTGCAATTCTGCAATAATCAATATATTGCTAGACAATCCTGTACTGGTGCATCACAGTACTGGTCTATGAATACACAATGCCTGGGATAAGGTTAAGTGCAGGTTATCTGAAGTCTCTTTTATATAGACCTTAGTGGTCCCTAATACTGTATCTGAAGTCTCTTTATATAGACCTAGTGGTCCCTAATACTGTTCTGCGTCTCTTTATATTAGCACCTTAGTGTCCCTAATACTGTATCCTGAGTCTCTTTTCTAGACCTAGTGGCCCTACGACATGGTCTTATATGACCTGTGGTCCCTAATACTGTATCTGAATTCTCTTTATAAGACCTTAGTGGGTCCCTAATACTCTATCTGAAGTCTCTTTATATAGACCTTTAGTGGTCCCTAATACTGTATCTGAAGTCTCTTTTATTAGACCTTAGTGTTCCCTAATACTGTATCTGAAGTCTCTGTATATAGACGTAGGGTCCCTAATACGTATCTGAGTCTTTTATATGACCTTAGTGGTCCCTAATACTGTATCTGAAGTCTCTTTTATATAGACCTTAGTGGTCCCCTAATACTGTATCTGAAGTCTCTTTTATATAACCTTAGTGTCCCTAAACTGTATCTGAATCTCTTTTATATACCTTAGTGGTCCCTAATACTGATCTGGAAGTGTCTCTTTATATAGACCTTAGTGTCCCCTAATACTGTATCTGAAGTCTCTTCTATAGAGACCTCAGTGGTCCCCTAATACTGTATCTGAATCTCTTTTATATAGACCTTAGTGGTCCCTAATACGTATCTGAAGTGTCTTTTATAGAACTTTTAGTGTTCCCTAATACGTATCATGAAGTGTCCTTTATATGACCTTAGTGGTCCCCTAATACTGTATCTGACTGTATCAAATTCTCTGGTCAAATAAAGCAGAGAAAGAGGAGATAACCTTTCCCCTTATGACCTCATAAGGTCATAAGGTCTTTTCTCAAAGGCAGAGCAGGATACCCAGGGCTCGGTTTACACCTCTAGCCAGTTCTAGCCACTGGGGGGACCATAGGCAGGCTGGGGGGACTCATATTAATGTTAAAACCCCCCATAAAGTGACATGTTCATGACATGGGACCTTTTAAATGTGCCCGGGGCATCTGTTATTTTCCTCAAACTGCTGTCCGCCGTCCCGTTGAAAACTTCTTCCTCTTTGGCTAGTTATTTACCTTATTTTATTAATTAAAATGTCGATATTGGGGGGGCCAGTGTATTGGTTCTCGCATCGGACAAACATGGTCCAGGATATGTTGCCGTAGCGATATTTTGTCCCACCCCTAGTCTCCACCCTTATCAGGTTGAATGCAGATTACAGGCATCAGGCTACAGTTTGTCATCTGTCAAGGGGATGTATTCTTAAATGACATTTATTACAGCAAATATTGCACAACAAATGTTACATAGGAGAGAAACCCGTGTTCAAAACACATCCTTACTCAGTGGTTGAACATTAATCCACAGATAATTTATGCAATGCACATTTCCTCCATGCCGATTAACTTTGACAATGGTCAGGGATGCAGTGTTGGTACTGTATCTGCTACCGTTAGACATGTGATGAAAGATGTTGGAAAGTAATGCTGCGATATTTTCACAGTACATCGGACCTGTTTTACTGTGATCTTTGAGTGTTTAACTTGTACCGGCTCTGCAGACTGCAGAGAGGAGACCACTTGGCCCGTGTATCCAGAAGAGGTGACATAAAAACCTTCACAAAACACAAACTGGATCACGGAACCGGAATAAAAGCTCTCCAAATTGGCCCGGGGGGGATTTTTCCCAGAGCACACGACGTGTTAACGAGACGCCAAATTCACGCAAAACAGTTGGTCGATCAATTACTTCAACGTTGTAGTTCCACCTTAATGTGACCCGTTTCAAAGTGGTTTTTTTTTATCAGAAACATGGATTTCTAACAACCACATTGCCCAAAGATAACATGGATGATTCCATACATTCGTCAAGTAACCTTAATGATGACTTTCATTGAATTTTTTTGGGGTGTTTTATTTAATCCTCTGGAATTTGAATTCTTTTTTTTTTATGGTTTTTAAAGCAGCATCCGGAGAAAACTTTGACATAGCATCAACATCCTGTGATCTTAACTATTAGTTAAAATAATTCCTAATTTCTGCCTTTTTGACTAAAATCGCGTGTATATAATTTGATACAAACGAGGTTCGTTGACCAGGAGTTCCAAGAAAATGTGCCAAAGGCATTGAAAAAGTGACAAGTAAGTCGGAAAAAGCTGCAAAAAAACATCGGAAAAGCGCAAAAAAGGGGAGGACAAGTTCATGGTTAGTTAATCTATGCTGACGACAAATATTTTCGCAGGGGAATATTTTTCCTCAAAACCCGACCCAGCTTGCTAATTCACACAACAGATGTGGAATTGGGGCAATGCTAATAAAACATTTAGGTTTACGCACGTGTGTGATACTGGAACACAGCTACGCACGTTTTGGCAATACAGTAGAGTGGCGCTCTTCTTCATAGTATTTTAGCTAGTTAAAAAGTACAGGTACAGCAACAGGTAGGAGGTTTCGTCCAGCTTTGAAGTACCTGGATCTGCTGCCGTGTGCAGGTGTGTCAGGCAGACACCTTGAGGTGCAGCGGAGGTTCACCGATGTGTGCCAAAACTGTCTTGCCTGTCTGCAACTTTCAAAACAATATTCTTTTTTCTAAACTTTTATCTGTGCATCCATGTGTGTCTGCAATGCGACCCTAGGCGATGCGTGCTCCGACACGCCGCTATCTTTCACACGTAAATCTGCAAGTGTGAGCTTACATGTCTGTTTTTTTTTTATCCACTTGACACATTTGATTTATGTCTCTCTTTTTGTTTGTGCTAATTAGGAACGCCCAGCGAGCCCCGGTAAAGGCATTGTTAGATGCTAAATCCCTGTTTCATTTATTCCTGCTAGTCTTTGTTCTGTTAACTCCTAGTTGAGGCGTAGCTCCACGGTGCGGCCTTGCGTGCCCATTGGCCGACTGACTCAGCTCCTGCTGAGCCCCGCTCCCGGGTCTGGGGGGGGGGGGGGTTCATCCACAGCCGCTCCCTTTTCCTGGTTCCCAGACTTCCTGCTCTAGGTGAGAAGGAGGGTGACAGATGACCAATGCATGCACGTTGTGCATAGGCCATAGGTGTGTGTGTTGCCTCGTCCTCTGCACTGAGGTGTAGAGTGAATGTGTGGCTAAGAGCCGTTGAGGGCGAGATGATTTCCTCCACCGTACAAAAGACAGAAATAGAAATATGGTAGGTGGTTTTTAACCCTCATGTCGTCCTCGGGTCAGATTGACCCATTTTCCTATACCAATGTTCTTTTTAATTCCCCAAAATAACAGGATTGATTCCACCCAACGCTCTTTGCCAAGTACACATCTCTACTTTCATTAATTTTCGGGCGTCTTATTCAATTTTATAGCATTTGAAAAAAAAATTGAAGTGTTTTTGAAATAGTGTTGAGTCAAAGTTGACATATTCCAGTCTGTGATTATCCATCAACATCCATTCCTTTTAATTTTAGTCTCAATAATTCCTAATTTCTAGTTTTCGAACTCAAACATCAGGTATAATTTCCTATAAAGGAGGTTTTATTGACCATAAAATTCCCCAAAAAAATACCTGTAAATCTAAAGTTAATAAATTGGTGTTACGTAGTGTTGAAAACTTCAACAAAAAAAAGACAAACATTGGGAAAAAAAGCGTCAAAAGCGTGGACGAATGGGACAAAAACGTAAGAAAAAAGTTAACAAAACATTGATAAAATGCGTCAACAAAAGTGTTGATTTTCAATTTTGACTGGAAGACAACACGAGGGTTAAGAAGGTGAGGAGTGCTTATCTGACACCTGGCACTTAATCTATTGAATGTGCGTTTAAGCTATTTATTGAGAAAGTTTCCAACCTGTCGGGGATACGTTCGGAGGGACGTTTCCTTGCTGTTGTGTGACGATCCAGGGCAAAAGGGAGGATTGCTTTTCTTTCCGCCGCTCTGATCCAGCTTGTCGCAGAGGCTTTGCGAAGTCAGTTTGCCGATTTTAAGAGTGCAAACAAAGCCACAATTCATACGCACACATGCACAAAACAGCAGAGCGGAGGACTTTGTGACTGACGTGTCACGGGTTATAGTGTTCGGACTGTTGGGATCCAGCTGATCAATGATTTTTACTGCACGGAAGAAGAAGCCAGCTCGGCTTTTGGACACTCACCTACTGCACCTTGCGTGCCCCCGGTTATCTGGATGACGCAAATACATCGGGGCAGATCCACCACTCGTTTCTTGTTGATATCCGGCACGCCCAGCTGTTACACAACACGGCCCCTTTTGTGCTCCTGACCTCTCCCGCTTCATCGGAAACACTCGGTCAGCTGCTCGGTGGCGTCGTTCTGTCCCTCCCCGTGCTCTGTAGGCTTACGTTTGTGATACTCAAGATGGTTCATTATCATTCTTTTGTCTTCTTTTAAAGAAGGGCAAAGTGACATTTGCCTCGGTACCTAGGTTCAGGCGACAAAAATGCAACAAAACCAACTGAAATAATTTCAAAAACGTACATACAATGTTGAACACAGTGTTAAAATCGCAAATCTGTAAAGTAGCTATGCATAATAGGTGCATATATGTTTATATATATATATATATATATATATATATATATATATATCAGCACACATAGAATATTATATAATAACCGGTTTCCCAGAGTAATATTAGTTCAAAGATTATTAGAATTAGAAAGCAGAACCAGAACATATCAGTTTGTAATCGGCCTGCACGATAAAATCTCGCTCCAACCGTTTGGATTTAACTTTTAAATAACTGATTTTTTTTTGGTTTTGATTTTCATTTCGTTTGACGAGCCGACGGCATCACACATGCTACTACTTCATCTGTGAGTTTTAAACCTAATGGGTGTAAAATAGGGAGAGCCTCTCTGTTTCCAGCAGTGTGTTATGGGTACCAAATAAAATCTAGGTTTGGTACTTCCCATTACTTTTGTTTTGTCGTGGCAGAGAATCGTGACATCAATTCTAAGCTCAACAAATCGTGATTCATATTTTCCCCCGAATCAACAGTCCTAGTTCGTGGTGCCAAACTCACTCCACAGTTTATTGAAGTTTTCTTTTCTTTTTTTTCTCCATCGGATGGAAAACATTTATCACTCCTGAAATTTATGACGCTCTCAATCCAAGAGAACGTGACCACCGAATATGAGTTTTAAATACGTTTTCACGCCATAAATGGTCTAATAATATTTTAGTTGTCGAAGTGGAGAGATTGAAAGCAAAATCATTTAAGCTAAAGTTATAATTTGGAACATTTGAATGTTGTGATTGTGTTACTGCAAAGGCCAAAGATGTAAAACCTACATTTTTACTTTTGTTTAGGACTAATTTTAGATTTAGAATTGATATATAATAGGATATTTGATAGAGAACCAAGGTAATGGTCGGCTGTGGCTCAGCGGTCCTCAGCGGGCCAATCAGAAGGTTGGGGGTTCGATCCCTGGGACTGCAGTCCCATGTCGAAGTGTCCTTGGGCAAGACACTGAACCCCGAGTTGCCCCCCCGATGCTGTCCCATCGTATTGTAAATGTGTGTGTGTGTGTCTCTGATTAGCTGGTGCACCATGCCCGGCAGCCTCCGGCCACAGTGGTGTGAGTGGTGTTTTTTGTGCAGTGTGTGTGAATGAGTGTGAATTGTGTTCGGGTGGTGGAATGTGGTGAATGTGCAGGAGATGTTTTGTGTTCGTGTGTGTGTGGTTGTAAGTGTGTGAGTTGTGTGTGAAGTGTTCGTGGTGTGTGTGTTTGTGGTGTGTGTGAGTGGTGTGAGTGGTGTGATGGGTGAAGTGTGTGTATGGTGTGCGTGATGGTGTATGTTGTGATTGTGAGTGGTGGAAGTGTTGTGTGGTGTGTTGTTCTGTGTGTGTGCTGTGTTTGTGAGTGTTGTGTGACTAGTGTGGTGTGAGTGTGGTGAATGTGTGTGTGGGGTGTGTGAGTGTGCGTGAATGTGTGTTGGTGTGTGATAGTGTGGTGTGAATGTTGTGGTGGTGTGCATTCTGATGTGGAGTGTGTGTGTGTGTGAAATGTGCGTGAGTGTGCTAATGTGGGTGAGTGTGTTTGTGTGTGTGTGTGTGTGTGTGTTGTGTGTGAATGGTTCCTATTGGGCTAGATGGATTACTTTGTCAATATCTTAACTTTAAATGTCTTATTTTGGTAACTTTTATTTAATTTTAGCTGTAATAAAAAAGGTTTTCAACTAATATTTTTGTCATAAACTATGACAACATTTTTTATGAGTGGCAAATTTCATTGATGAAATTCCAAATAATGGCAGATCAGTTAATAGAATGCAGTTCTCGTGGCATGTGGGATCTGGAATGATCTCAGAAATGATTAAAACACAAAGATATATGATATATAAAATATGAAAAGGCAATGAAATGCACCCCCCCCCCCCCCCCCATGTTCTATAGAGGCCTCCATGTCGTTGGGGTGTGTGACAGAGATGCGGGTTTCACATTGGTACAGATACCAGGTGACACTGAGAGATCTGTCGGCGAGGGGGGGGGGGGGGGGGGCGGCTTCATGCGTTGGTGCCGCTACCAAACACCCTGCGTGCCTTGGAAACAAGGGCCGAACTCTGCCAAAAAAAACGTTCATTGCCGCAAATCGGGGCCCGGCCAGCCCAGTTGTTCTCCTTTCTTTTACTTGGCAAGACGTAATCCAGGTAAAATCAAGACAACGTTGAACGGTTCCAGTGATGCCACGCGAAAACCCGATATCAGTTGAGTGCATTTGGCCCGGTAAACTGTGATATGGATGCAGGTGCCTCCCGAGCCGAAACAACGGCAGTGGCAATACCCAATTTGTCCCCTGGACGGGGGAACAGCCCGCCCTGTTACGGGGTCTCCAGGACTGGTTCCCAAGATTAGAGAACCAACTGGTACCCTGAGATCACCCTGGTGCCCGTAACAGTGATGCCTCCAGCAGGTGGACAGGTAGCGAGCACTCTGTTAATCTTGAAGGATATGCGGGCAGGAAGGAGGGAATTATGGGTCACGGAGGGCAGGGAAGCAAATACATGTGCTGGGCCGGCCAGGGGGGGGGGGGGGTGCATTTCATTGCCGTTTCCATATTTTTATGATCAATATCTGTTCATTAATTGTGTAATCATTTCTGGATCAGTTCCAGATCCCACCATGAACGAGAACCTGATTCTTAACTGACTGCTGCCATAAGTGGAATTTCATCACTGAAATTTTTTTGCCACTCATCAAAAAACTGTTTGTCATAGTTTCTGACAAAAAATATATTGAAACCTTTTTTAGTCAGCAAAGTTATCAACGTTACCAAAAAATAAGACTATTATAAGTTAAGATATTGACAAAGTAATCCAGCACCACGCCCACAAGCTAGGCACCATTCTCACAACACACACTCGCAGGCACTCACGCACATGATCCACACCAATCCACACACATTCACACCAACACCTGTCACTCACAACACACATCATTCACGGCGACATTCACACACCCTCGACTACACTCAACCACACTCATCTAACACCATCTAGCCACACACACACCTCCAGTATCCCACAACACAAAGCACACACACAAAACACACCCAACACCTCACCCCACTCAACACCCACCACTCACAATCACACACACCACACACACAACACCTCACACACCCACACCTCACACAGCACTACAGACCACCACTACCACCACCACATCACACACACCACACACACACACACACACCACACAACCCACTCACGCACTTACCCAACTCACACCCCACACACAAATTACACACATCTCAGCTGCACATTCACCCCACCACACCCAGAACAACAAACAGCACCTCATTCACACACACTCACAAAAAACACCACCAACACACATTTAACACGCGATGGGGACAGCATCGGGGGGGGCAAAACTCGGGGTCAG
>NW_022605581.1:67630-71191 GCF_008692095.1 Etheostoma spectabile | reverse complement strand
AGACACATTTGGAAGGTTTTGGTTGTAGGGGCAATTTCTGAACTATCAGATTGAAGCTCAAGATGCCAGGGGCCGGTCAATGCTGTCAGGAATTTGTAAGAGGGGCGTGCGCCTATTTGAAAGCCACTTTCTTAATTTAAGAAAAAAAAGGAACCCCTTCATGGCCGGAGAATCCCGATCACAACGGCGTGGATGTCACTGTTGGGTTTTAGCGTCTCAAATGTCTCCCGCATGTCTTCAACTCTGAGGTTGTCCATAACAAAGCTGCCCAGGTGAATGTCTTTGATAAGAAGCATGGTGTTATATTTCCATAAGGAGATAAGCTGTAATGCTGGGGTGTAATACTATTCCGTTCATTTTATCTGGCTTGCCATTGTCCAAACCTTAATGGACCCTCTGATTTTCAGTTGTTAAGGTCTGGTAGCTGCATGTCCCTCTTGCCCATTCGTACTGTATATTAACTTGAGATTGCGTGTGAGTAACACAGGCTAAACTAAATGATTTATGTGATATTCTCCTGTCTCTGTGTGTGTGTGTGTGTGTGTGTTAGCACTGTAAATCGAGCTTGATCAATCTGCCCAAGACTGCGTATTCTTGCAAGTTTGCAGACACCCCGTACACTCATGTCCTACACAGTACCCGGTCCTCCTTACGATGAGCCTTGCCTCAGCTTGTGCCCATTTTAGCGTTTCTGAGAGCCAGCTTCCAACCACTCGGGATGCTCTTAGGTTTCATGCCACCAGGGGTTTGCTCTTCACTCTGAAAGAATAACATTTCTTACACAAAACTGAAGTTTTTAGAGACAGATCCCCCATATCACAGGGTGAAACCTACCTGCCTCAGCCAGCTAGCCTGTCAAATGTGTCCTTTTGAGAGGAGAACTGTCTTTTGGGGAAGACATCGACACTGTAACATCATCAGTGTAGTCTCTGTCTGCCTTCAAAGTTCAAAAGAAAGTGCGGTGATTACATTTATTATATTTTTAGAGCTACACGCTCATGCTGTCTCATCAAAACAGCGTTAATTGGTGCCCAATGGAAGAGGCTTACAGAGCTTTTTTATATATTTTTTAATTTATTTTACTAATTCAGGACAATGCACATTGATGAACATGCACAACAGTACATGTAAATGTGCCAGATTGTAGCCCGGGGGCTAATTTCCATCTGCAGTCCAATAGGCAGGTTGGAGTTACAGTAAAAAAAAGTTGTATATAATAGTAGAAAAATGGAAACACAAGTTAGCGGTGGGTACACGTTTGGTTAGCTCTAAGCCACAGCTTTACCTGGCTCTTAGTAACAAGATATGAAAGAAACCACAATGTTTTTGTAACATTATGATATCAATATGATGCCAGAACGGCACAAGAGCCAGGTCAGTGTGCCCCAGAGTTGGATGGGAAAAAAAAGTCGTCCCATAGCTGAAATGGTGTTTTGTCAGTAGGTTTCTGGCTTTGGACCGGCTTGATTCCGAAAAGGGCGGGGCAGGGAGAGGGAGGCGGGGCAGGGAGCGGGAGGTGGGGCAGGGAGAGGGAGACGGGGCAGGGAGCACCGCGGGAGGCAGGGCAGGGAGAGGGCGGTGGACAGGGGAGGAGAGGGAGGCGGGGCAGGGAGGGGAGGCGGGGCTAGGGGAGCAGGAGTCGGGGCAGGGAGCGGGAGCGCGTGGAGGAGGCGAGCGGAAGTGGAGCGGGGAGGGGGAGGAGGGGCAGGGAGGGGAGGGAGGAGGCAGGGGAGAGGGAGGCGGGGCCGGGGAGCGGGGCAGGGAGAGGGAGGCGGGCAGGGAGGGGGAGGGGCTAGGGAGGGGAAGGCGGGGGGCCGGGGCGGGGGAGGTGGGGCAGGGAGGAGGGAGGCGGAAGGGAGAGGAGGCGGTGGGCAGGGAGCGGGGGCGGTTTGGCAGGGAGAGGGAGGCGGGGCAGGGAGCGGGAGGCGGGGCATTTCAGCATATTCAGCCCCCTTTCTCAGTGCACATGAGCTGCGCTGAACAAGCTGACAAACGCACCACTGTGGCTTCTCTCTCTTATGTGGACCAATGAAAAAAGACAAAATATGTTTTAATATAGGCCTATATCTAAATATTTCTTTTATCTATATCTATTTCTAAATAAAACCAAAGCCATGCTTTCATTTGTGTACTGATTGAGCTGCGAGTGAATCCAAAGGATGAAGTTGAAAGCAGTGAAGCAAAATCCCAATGTAATCATGACCAGACAAATCAATTGGCAAAACTATGACATTTAAAAGTGATACTATAAACTAATCCATTATGTTAAATAGGTAATACAGAACTGTCTGACACTGCACAGATTTCCACTCTAAAGGACTCACAAGCTGCAAACCCCACTCAACTGAGAAAGTCGTTGCAGCTATGTGTCCCACTCACGTGTGGCTGATGTTCATTTGATCTGTCAACCAGCGTCTGCAGACTGCTTCCCGTCTCGTTCTAGGACAGGGGTTCTCAAACTCAACTTTCTTGGGGCCCGCTGGAAGTAGAGTCTGGGTTTGGCTGGGCCGCATCAAGTATTCCAAAAAAAACCCAACTATTTCCTCCAAACGGGGCGTGGAACTGCCGGTGCTTTAAGCCCCTAGATCTGATATGGTTGGTGAATTTCACAACAACAGACATCACACTGTCAAACCTCAGGCATTTGCCGCAACGAGTACTTGGCTAGCTTGACAACCGTCACGCCGCTGTCAGGAGACTACTACGGTAGCCCATAAGTGACAAGTGCAATAACTTACAACACTTAACTTTGATGTCAAGTAGGGGGGCCACAAAATTATCCTCCCGCGGGCCGCAATTGGCCCCCGGGCCGCGAGTTTGAGACCCATGTTCTAGGAGAACGAAAGCAGGAGGCGAAGGAAAGCACGGGCTATCGCGTTGCCGTCAGCTCGACGAGCAGAGAGACTCAAGCTGACATTTCAACGGAGGCAACCTTGATTCTCGGTCTGTCTTAAGTGTTGCGTAGAGAATATACTGCAGCAAGTCTCTGATTCCAGCTAAAAAGACACACTGTACATGCTGTACCTATCCATCCATGCAAAAATCACACTGACAACTGACATTGGCTTGTTTGGGGAAAGATGTATTGAGTATTTTTGGGTGAGATCAGTACGGTAACACCCTCCCAGCATACATGAACGGACCATACTAGGTGGCAGGAGAAGCTGCTTTTGGCTCTGCTGTTGCTTTGGAGCTAAATGGTTTTCCCTGAGATAACAGAGTGCTTGTGTGCTGAGCCAACAGGGAGCCCCCCCCGATGCATCAACAAACACGTGACATGCTGTCTGTCACTGTCTGTTTGGGAACGACCCGCCGTGCTCTCGAATGCAATGAACCGACGCGGGTTCCTCGAGCAAAAAATGTACAAATACGACAGAATTCGAATGCGACAGAAACATCAGCAAATCCAGAGAACATTAGGAATCTCACTCTAGACCCAGAGAGTGAACACTACGTCATTAACCCTTGTGTTGTCTTCCCGTGTAACTTTTAGTTTTTCGGGGTCAAAATTGAAACCTTTTTTCAACGTTTTGGTCGTCTTTTTCAAAACCTTTGTTGCTT
>NW_022605581.1:58831-67617 GCF_008692095.1 Etheostoma spectabile | reverse complement strand
CCCCCCCCCCCCCTCCTGTGCCTTTTGACATATTTGTGGGTTTTTTACCCAAGTTTTTTTAAGCTTTTTTGGACATTTTAGTCACTTTAGTCACTTTTTTCAATGGTCTTTCATATAAAAAAAAAGGCTTTTTTTGAATGCTATCAAATTGAATAAAACATCCAAATTTTAAGAAAGCAGTGGGCTGGCCATTTACTTTACTTGTGAAGAGCGTTGTGTACAACAAGCCGCGTTATTTTTCTGATAATTTTGGTGGAAAGACACTTTTCTGATTAAGATATTTTTTTTCCAAAATGGGTCAAATTTGACCCGAGGACAACACAAGGGTTAACACCCCCCCACACACACAGGGTCGGTGGACTCACACATGTGGTCAGATAAATCTCCCATGGCGTGTTTAAGAGTTCAAATGCGAAGGACGAAATGTGCCGACTCACCCTCTCACCCCCTCACCCACCACTTTGGCTACGTCCCAGATGTCAGGGACGTCACCCATCGAACCGCTCCCTCTCGCCGGCAATTACACAAGTACGACAGGGATGTCTGAATAATTCTTCTTGACGTGCGATCATTGTCGCAAGTCTCAGCAATCATCCACCATTATTGCCGTCAACTACCGAGGCTCGTGACACTCGTTTTTTGCGTGTCCATCCTGCTAATATGCATTGTTAGGGTTATGGGATTAAGGTCTTAGATCTTTTTTCTGCTCCTTTAGTTCCTAGAGCGTCTTTCAGGGTCGTTGTCCGTCAATCTTCTGGGATAATTGCAGCCTCTGCATGTTGACAAGACATTGGGTGGACATTAATCTGTCACGGTATGTTGACTGCGTCATCGTGAACCGGTGAGGGAATCCATTTCCGTCTCTGATCTTCTGTGTGTCTCAGCTACGGTTCCCTGTTGTGATTGTCATATTTAGAGGACCCAAAACACATCCCTGGGGTTCCCCGGCCCGTCTGTCAGAGCGATGATGATGGTGATGTTGGAGTTTGTTTGGCTGCAGGAGAATGTCGAGTCTGGGAGCGTCTGCCAAACAAGAAAATCACGTTGTTGTTATTAGCATTTGTTGTCTATAGGACAATCTGAATTTACTGGCCAAAGATGCCTGTATATGAAGGATTGTTACCCCGAATGAAATTGCTTTATTATGAAACTCAATTAAATTGCTCTTTGAAAAAATGTCATGTCTCTCCAAGTTAAGAATATGCAGATTGATAATCAATTTTAACAATGAAGAATTTTATTTTTTGTATTCTCTTAGCATGCATACCAGACACTTGTAAGAAGTGCAGAGGCTCTTATACTATAAGTAGCCAAATAGCATGTCATCATTACACAGATTCATATCTAAGATGAATAAAAAATGAGAGAAGCTAACACTTCATGTAATAATCTTAAATGTAGGTTTACCGGCCTAAATGCAGTCACCATGTAGCGTATTTTGGCTCTAAAAAACTTGATCATCATACAATTTCTTAAGAAAATCACTAGGGGCCAAAATTTGATGATTTGGGTTCTGTAACTTATAAAAATTATGGGTCCAGCTCATGAGTGTTGAAGGATGTGGTCACTAGAGAAAGCAATTGAAAGGACGTTTAGGTGGAAGCAACCGGCGGAAAACTCAGTGGAAAGTATTTTGGATGTGTACCAGCGTGTTTGTGCCCAGTGTGCAGCTGGCTTCCAGTAACGCAAAGCCCAGTTTGAAGAATGGAGTGTGGATTCTGGAATGGGGGGGGGGGGGGGGGGGGGGCCCGGAGCGTTAAAGGTGCCACGCCACAGGCAGGGCAGCGTTTCGTTACTCGCCTCGCTGCCAGCCAGATGAGATCAGGGCTCGAGAATGTGGAAATTAACATTGTTCGTTGGTTGGGCGACTCCACAAATGAGGGCCTGTAATTTGGGGGGCAGTTATGCACCAGCGAGTCAGCGGTGACCACAGGCGGCGCGCTGGAGAAGGCCAGGGCTCACGTGGCACTCGTTGGCCCTAGCTGTGGTCTAAGAATGGGGTCTTCACAGATTGGAGTTTTTCTCTCATGCACTGGTAAAGAGTCCTTAGTTTGCGGGGGCCTTGTTGAACGCCACCGTGGTTGACTCTGTTTGGCCCCTCATGCGATGTGGGGTCAGGATCCAGGCCAACAGCTCGCCAGGTTTGTTCCTTGTCTATTTCAAAGAAAACAGCGATTACTGGATTGGTCTTCTGGGAGGTCTGGCTGTGCATGGATTTCATGGTGGTATCCACGTTTGGGTCGTTGCCATAGTCAATTCTGCACATGCTTACAATGGGAAGTTATGTTGAATAAATGGGTCAAATTGGAGAACTGAGCAGATCGGAGAGTGCTACTTGATTTCTGGCCCCTGAAAAAAAAATCCACCAAACTCTGGAATGGGCTCCATCACCAGTCAATGTTCATAAGGAATATTACTGACATTTTTCTGACATACTGGCAATGGACTCCCCATTTCTGAATGACTTTTTATTGCAGGTTTGTTTGGTAATAAACACACTATAAAAAACATAGATTGTTAAATTTTCCAAATGTGTTTTCAGCAGAGTCGTAAAAAGACGCAAAACAATGAACGGTGCACTTTTTATTTAAGATATTATTTCTGTTCATAAGTAAAAATGGAAGTCAGTATGAACTTCTGATTGGCTGGTCGAATGATCTCAAACTTATTCTCCTACCTATTCATTATGAGAGATTGTTTCCTACACTAAAAAGGGCAGTTTGGTTCACAAAAATCATACTGATGCTCGTTAGCTAGAGCAGTACATTGAATGTCATAAAGTACAACGTGACTGCAGTAAAAGTACAACAAAAATGGGCCGATTTAACCCTCTGATAGTTGGCCTTTATATGAGTTATAATGTTTCATATGTTTATTTTTGCATATAGGAGAACGGTAATAGACACACAAATGCTTGTGTAGCATTGCTGTGGGTGTAATATCAATAAATATGACATTATTATGTTATTATTGGAATAGTAAATGCAATGAGGGCAAAAGCGTCTTGACTTTCTTTGAAAAAATTTATGTATTTTGTCAACTGTATAAGTTATAATGATTATTTCTTCACAGTGTGACTTCCAAGACATATGAGAAGTGTTTTTAGAAAGGAAAATGGCTTAGAGAGGTTTTACTTATATGTCTGTGATGTCAATACATATCTGGAGGATTCATGTTCCGTTTTATTTATTTATCTATTTATCTTTAAGGCCCTACAACCATTTTTAACATGCAAGTGACCTCACTGCAACCCAAATATTCCAATAACCCAGTTTGTCCTGAAAAAATGATGTTCATATCTCGACTGTAGACAACAGGGTTGATGTTTTACAAGTTATTAGAAAATAAATCCAGACGGAAATTAAACTGTAAAAATGGCCTCAGGGCCCCCAGGGGGTTGATGGAAAATAGTTACAAATATTTAATTCTAAATCTCTAATGAGGTAAATGACGCAGTTAAAGGAGCACTCCGGGGTGCTACTACCAACCCCAGAGGAAGTGGACTCATCAATCCCCCAGTGACGGTCCCCCTATTGTGTGAACCCCCCGTGTTTTTTGAATCAGCCGTGCACCAGCACACGTGCACAGAGCAGTGAACTCGTTGCCCCCCCCCCCCCCCCCCCCCCCCCCCCAGCTACATGTGACTGCGTTGTAATTGTGCCACCCGGCTGTCAATTGTAATCCTTCTACAGAATGATATGATGAAGGAGACAGATGTGTGTGTGTGTGTGTGTGTGTGTGTGTGTGTGTGTGTGTGTGTGTTGGTGTGTGTGTTGTGTTGTTGTGTTGTGTGTGGGTGTGTGTGTGTGTGTGTGTTGTTGTGTGTGTGGTGTTGTATCCACTGCTTAGTTATGGCTCTCTTGACACACCGCTGCACCATTAGTCTTTGGAGCGGCTTTTGTCAGGTGGGGGCGGTCTTTGTGCTCACACACTCTCCACCACACACACAGCTTAATTCATTTTAATTATTAACCCTCGTGTTTTCGTGGGGTCAAATTGACCCGTTTCAAAGTGTCTTATATCAGAAATGTGGATTTCTTTCGACCAAATTGCCCCAAAAATAACATGGGTGATTCCATACAACATTCTTCAGGTAAAATTAATGATTGCTTTCATTGAATTTTTTGAGTGTTTTATTTAATCTCATAGCATTTTGATTCTAAACGTTGACATATACCCATATGTGATCCACTCAACATCCTCAGATCTTAACTATTAGTCAAATAATTCCTAATTCCGGCCTTTTTAACTAAAACTCATGTATTATTTGAGATAAATGAGGTTTGTTGACCATAGAGTCCAAGAATAAGTGTAAAACCTGTTATTAAACCAGCTCACGTTACAAAAGAAGAAGCGCCAAAAGCTGGAAAAAGTGACAAACAAATCAGTGAAAAGCGGCAAAAACATCGGAAAAGCACAAAAAAAAAAAGGTTAGGGGGCGCTACGGAGCCCCCTGACAACGCCCGAGACCAATCACTACAGAACTTTGTGATTTTGTTTGTGAATAATAACAATTGCTGCAAAAAAAAAAAATAGGTTCCTTTCCCTTCAGTGCTCGGGCCCTAGTGATTCAAATCTATAGAAACGAAAGAAAGGAATACTTGGAATTGATGATGGTGGTAAATATTCATAAAAACGGATACGTTTGTGATCGGGCAACACCGCGGGTCTGAGAGAAGATGTTTTAAAGCCGACATATTATGAATTACATTAACACCGAGTCCAGCTGAGCTCTCTCATTGGACGCTGAGCTCGGCCCGACGATGCTGGACCACATGGAAATGATAAAAAAAAAAAAAAAAAAATCCATGTCAATGCTTTTCACTTCTTTTATGGATTCCCGACCAGCTACTGTAGGTTCTCCATCCACATCATTGTGTTTCCATAAAATATGCTTTTGTCTTTGGCACTCTACATTGAAGCAGCCACAGAACTTGACTTAACAGCTTTTCGTTCAACATTCATGTCTTAAAAATGACATTCCTTATGTGCATGATGCAGAAATTAGCTGCAGGAAGAACTGGCATGTTCCAGGAAACGACAGGTGTCCGTCACTCTTCCCTTTATCACATCGCCATGTCGTTTTCCTGATAAGTTTTGTTTTTTGATGCTATAAAAACGGGGTGATACGTCACGATAACCAGCTGTGATTGGCTCGTGATTGGTCGAGTGGGTGTGTGTGGGCGGGACTTCTGAATCTGGCTCCGATATTACAGGACTGCAGCGCCTGTATCTGGGCTGTTAAAAAGTCATCAGAACAGAACAAAAACTCTCTAAACTCTTGGGGGGGGGGGGAAATAAAAAATGGTAAAATTTAGCTTCTTTAATTGTTATTTTCCATCATGAAATTGCTCAATATACTGCTATCCAGCACCCTAAGGAGGCTTAACCACTACATCAGAATACTTTCTGCGCAGCTGCTTTGCTTGTGTAATTTTCTGTATCACATCAACACATTCCCTGTGGTGCTCCTAATCTCCAGAATTATCCCCTTGACTTTCCAATCAAACGATTCAGTGACTGCGGGAGAGTCACGTCACCACAGTTTCCGTCGTGTATTTGTATTCAGAAAAAAAACCCTTGATTTTGCAGTCTTACGGTGTTTTCTGGTACTCTCTTTACCGTGGTGAGCCATGCTGTTCTTTAAGCTGTCAGAACTCTTTTGAGGGCCTCATTAAAGTGTAATAGAGGTCGTTACCTGAGAACGGCAACCACAAGGTGTCTGGTGCAGAGATTAACGCTAGCGCTGGAGCTATTTGTGCATTGAGACGTCTCCCTGCCGGCTAATGGGATACAGAAGGCGTAACGTGTTTGACTGGAAGCCGAGAGAAGTCAGTACTGGGGTGTCCCACCACACAGTTGGCCCTAACCCTGACCCCACACGTGGTCAGCAGGTGGACTCACCTGTCTAGAAATACGCTACTTGCTGATGTCGCACATTTGGACTGGTCAAGCGATCACGTTGCAGTCAGCTTGTGGTCAGCCCGTGACTCATTGGAAGGGCCCAGCCGGTGCAAGCGTTACAGGATCTGGTCTCTGTTTGGACTGCGGGCTGATAGTCTGCGGTCGGAGAGGGATTCTCACCAGAGCCAAAGACAAATGGCTGGTGACAACTAAGGTATTAAATGATCGATGATGAGTTATCCCGGTGCCGTTTCATATACAGAAAAACCACGGGATCACCCACATTATAACCATGTTGTTTCTGGAACCATAGATTTTGTTCCTTCTTATCGACTGAAGACACATGTTATGGCACACACATGAAAGTGGCATCTTCTCCATCTTATCCAACTCTTTGCCAGACTCTTTGTCTTTCCTCCTTCGTGGAGGAATTTGTTCAAGGATGGTGCGTCAACTGTTTTAGATTTGTAATAACATCTTAATGGCACAACAAGCTGTTAAGCATAATATCACCTTAAGTGATGTTATACCAATGTCTAGTAGAACACAATTAGCATTCTTTTGGAGACGTGTTTCCGGCCCCCCTGATGAATGTTAGTTCAATATTCACTCTCCTTTTAGCTCTGTTTGGGTCTCCACCAACTCCTGAGGTGAATATTTGACTCAACAAGCAACTTTAGACGTTGTTTAGTGCCGAATGTGGCAAAGGTTAGTTGCTCATTTTAGTGTGCTCCACTTTATGGTCAGTCAATAAGTCCATAGGAGATTTTTGAAAGGGCTCCCCTGCCCCCCCTCAAATGAAACTGCCTTGCTCTTCCATTTGGTCCATCTGTTCCGGCCTCAAGTTCTGCACCAATATCCTACTTCAACAGCGTCACATAAGATAAATAACGTACTGTTTCATAAGGACTGTCAAAGAATTGCCCATGCATCATTAGGATGATGCCACGCATCATTATGAGATATTAAAACACGGGGGTAACCAAGCGATGCGATGACAGTGCCGGGGAATTTCTTATCCATCTATCTAAAGGTAGATCCTGCCCCCCCTCCTTCCCCCCTAAAGGCTTCAGTCCTCGTGCTGTTCAAGATGGGGAAGTGGTTTGAGTTAAAGAGGGCAGAAATGAGATAAGCTGAGCTCCTCGCCACTCGTCTTCTCGTGTGTGCGGGACAGCCTGCACTCGGGAAAACGGATAAATCAAGTTGAGAGTAATCTGGCAGAGAAACCGGGGAGAAGGTACGTCTTCAAAGGCGTTCCGAGGACGAACGTTAGGAAAACGAAATAATCCATCAGGAGTTAGAGAATGTGATGAAAGTGGTGTTTCCCAGAGAGCTTAGTCATGAGCTGTTGCATTCGCAGGCATCCCGTGTGAACTCCTTAAGGGAAAATTGTAACCATCCGCGTTTTCCTCCTCTTTAGCACCGAAGGGTTTCTTGTAGCCCGGGACGAGCCAAGACTCTGTCACGGCCTCTGTGACCCTTACCTTTTATCAGCCCCCGAAATCCTGACGTGGCCTTGGGCTTTCATCCGCAATGAGCCAATATTAAACAAAGTGCCCCATAATCCCGTGGTTCCTCTCACTGATCGATGTGTGGGGGGCCAGGGAAAGACGTGGCACGCTGTCAGAAATAGGGGTCCGGTAGGGGTCCATTTCTGTCCCCCAAGGTACAATCTATACTAACGTACCCCATAGGGCTCATTGTTGGACCTCAAGGAACACATATGTTCCCAAGCATTAAAAGGTACATATATATGTTCCCAAGCACTAAAAGGAACATATATGGACCTTTTTGAGGGTCAAAAGGTACATGTATGTGTTCCCAAGCACTAAAAGGAACATATATGGACCTTTTTGAGGGTCAAAAGGTACATGTATGTGTTCCCAAGCACTAAAAGGAACATATATGGACCTTTTTGAGGGTCAAAAGGTACATATATATGTTCCCAAGCATTAAAAGGTACATATATATGTTCCCAAGCATTAAAAGGTACATATATATGTCCCCAAGCATTAAAAGGTACATATATATGTTCCCAAGCATTAAAAGGTACATATATATGTTCCCAAGCATTAAAAGGTACATATATATGTCCCCAAGCATTAAAAGGTACATATATATGTTCCCAAGCATTAAAAGGTACATATATATGTTCCCAAGCATTAAAAGGTACATATATATGTCCCCAAGCATTAAAAGGTACATATATATGTTCCCAAGCATTAAAAGGTACATATATATGTTCCCAAGCATTAAAATGTACATATATATGTTCCCAAGCATTAAAAGGTACATATATATGTTCCCAAGCATTAAAAGGTACATATATATGTTCCCAAGCATTAAAAGGTACATATATATGTTCCCAAGCATTAAAAGGTACATATATGTACCTTTTTTATTTTAAAAGTTAAGGTCCAATATCAAGAGACAGCCTCTGCCGAGCCAAATTTGTTGTAAAAGTTGTTTAACGGTTTTAATTAGACCTTAATTATTTAAGTTAGATTTGAAATGATCACTATATTTGAGTAGCCTTGAAATAAAGGAGATACAAGTTTTGTCAATTTGCTGAAATTAAACCGAAATGACGGCATCATATTGATTATGTAAATGAAAAACTACACAAATAAACACAAAAAATGGCTGATTCTCACCGTTACGGTGGGTTTCATCAGAAACCTTTTTGCATTGCACGGCCCACATGATCCATCATCTAATTACTGGAGAGGGGGGCGGAGACTGCCAGCTCACTACTTTTGATTGGTGGAAAGATATGTCAAATATGTAGAGCCGGCCCTGATTGGCTGCTTGATCTCAACTTAAAACACAAGGGTACAAATACGTACCCTGTACCAAGGGTACAAAAACTGTACCCTTTGAGG
>NW_022605581.1:56262-58821 GCF_008692095.1 Etheostoma spectabile | reverse complement strand
CAGCCCCAGTGACAAGCCATTGTATCCCTAAAGGAGAGTGCATAGTGTCCTCGGATGAGAAAAAGGACACCCTGTTTTTTTTCCCGAAGCTTATGTAAGATGGTGGTGAGAAGGAGAGGAAAGGAAGGCCGCAATGTTTCCTCTCCCAAAATGTGTTAAGTGAAAACTCACATAAATCCCCTTGAAAGTGGATTAGCAAAAATATCTTTTCCTCTTAGGTTTCGTCCAGACAGGAGCCGGTCTCGGAGAAGGGGGTTGTCCCTATCTAAACATTGGACGGAATCTTATTAATCAAAGGCAGCAGTGCGCGAAACCTAAGTCTAGGTCTTGGCCCATGGTTAAAGTCACAGTTTCCACCCAAAAACAGTGGAAGCTGGCACCACGTTATAGGAAAGCTCAATTATGATATCAGGTTGGTGTTATTACTGTTGATTATGTGCTTTTGAAGACCCGACTTGCCCCTGAGTTCACTTCCTCTCCTCATCCCCCGTCTCTTTGAAATCCGACCCGCCTCGGAGGTTCACGAACCCCCGGCCTGGCTCCCTGTTTTACTTTGACCTTTGCCCTTTTGTCGCATTGCTGTACACGTACGCACTCGTTGGGTTTGAGCCCCGTGCGGGTCATTTTTGGAAAATTTTGGAAAGCCCGTTGGAGTCGGGTCTTTTCAAACCAGCAGTCTGTGTTTTCTTAACCTCTGTCATGTTCAGTTTAAAAAGACTCAAACATCGCCTGAGTTAGCGCATGCTTAAAAAAAAAAGAGAATCAAACACATTCATCAGATCCCAGGGACGAAAAGGACACCCACCATCAACCCATAGTTCACAGGAATTCAAATGAAAGCTACATGTCTCTTAAATAATGCCACTTTATCGGAATATATGTATGTTTTACATCAAAATTGTTGTTTTTCCTACAATATCTACCCTTAATCCTGCATTCATAGATTTTTCTGGGGCCATTTGGAAAGAGAGCCATGCTCAATATTTCAATATTTGCCCAAAACCTATATTTCCTGCTTCCTCCCTACATTTTCTTTCCTTTCACACTTTCCTGTATCTAGAAAAATGCCCATTGGATGTAATCCAGGCTGCAAATTAAATACATTTTTATACAGTGTATATTTTGTCATCAATCGCATTTCTTGACATGACAGCGTGACCCAGCACTGGACCCTCGTTGGAAGTATCCAGTCCTCCCGGCAGATCCTAATGGTTTAGGATGCTTGACGCGGGCACTGGACAGCTCGCTTGTTTGCTTAGGGGAACGGGTTTGATAGATCCCCCTTTTAAGACTCCAGCAAAGCGGGTTTAGCTCAGTCCGGGTCCAGCGTATCGCACGACTTTTAAGGAGGGTGGCTGCAAAATCCAAAATGACAAGGAAATGGGTGTCAGATTTTTCTGGTGTTAAGACACTAAAAGGGTGAGAAAATCACTTCTATAGACGAGGGAGGGGGAGGGGGATGGGGGGGGGGGGGAATCTCTCCTCCCACGAGAAGGAAGCAATTGGCATGTTCATCTCAACCGGGCTCCATTTGGCTTGAGAAAGAGATGGTCACTTAGGTGGTTTTCAGTTCATCTTAGCCTTCACACGGTGTGTTCACACACACACACACACACACACACAACACCACACACAACACACACACACACACACACACACACACAAACACACACACACACACACAGTGGTTCACTATCTTTGTGGGGGACCAGTCATTGACATAATGCATTCCCAGCCCCTACCTAACCTTAACCATCAAACATAAATGCCTAACCTACCTTAACCCTCACCCTAACCAACCATAACCATGACAACCAAATGCAACCTTAAACCCTCACCAACCACACCATAACCATGACAACTAAAGCCAACCTTAACCTACCTACCCCACCCAACCAAACCTAACTCTAACCTTACCCACCCTCACCTAACCTTAACCATCAAACCAAATGCCTAACCTTCACCTTAACCCTACCCTAACCTTAACAATAACCATGACAACAAATGCTAACACTTAACCCTCACCCTACCTTAACCATAAACATGACAACTAATGCCTAACCTAACCCTTACCTTACCCTCACCCTAACCATAACCTAAACTCTAACCTTAACCTCACCTTCACCCTAACTTAACCATCAAACCTAAATGCCTAACCTTAACCCCCACCCTCACCCTAACCATAACCCTGACAACTAAATGCCTAACCTTAACCCCCACCCTAACCATAACCTAACTCTAACCCTGATCCTAAAACCAAGTCTTATTCCTCAAACAGCCCTTTTACGTTAAGGGGACCAGCATTTTGTCCCCACAAAGCTGTCAGGACCCCATAAGTATACTGTATTCCCAGTTTTTGGTCCCCACAAATGTAGTTAAACACAGTAGACACACACACACACACACACACACACACACATACACACACACACCAGCAACGCTGTTTGCTTCACCCCTGGCTTGTAGTTTTGCAACATTTAAATTTTCAGCATCGCCGGCGGAGAGGACACGCTTCGGTGCAACGTTGGAGATCTCATCGTTACATGTACACACAGTAGG
>NW_022605581.1:50251-56252 GCF_008692095.1 Etheostoma spectabile | reverse complement strand
ATAAAGTTTTTTTTTTTTTTTTTTATATCCGTTATTTGGTTTCCTACAATGCAGTAAAGTCTCTGGAGTATATAGTTTAGAAGTCTGTAAACTGTTGCGTCCATCTGAGGACCACGTGCTGTATTACATTTCCAGCCATGTAGTACTTATACCAGTTTCCCACAGGTATAAGATGCATTTTCACATTTATTCATCATCATTCATTCCTCATTTGCAGATCCCTACACGAGAAGCTTTGCAGGTGACTAATTATGTACTATAGTCCAACGTTAAATTTGATCTTAAATTTGCGTTGTGGCCCAACAGCTGCTACATGTGCAGATCCATACCCAACCAAAAATATGCGTGTACATGGTGATGTTGGTCATCCGAGGGGGGGGTTATGCCCACATTTTACTGGAGTGACTTATGTGTTGTTACAGATGCTTCTACAGTGACTGCAGCTAAGCAGTGGTGGGTGTTTGGCTTTAAACCACATTGGATTTCAAGAGTCCACTATGTGGTTCTCTCACCACACAAAGATGGTGCACGTTTCGCTGCAGTTACTTAGCAGCACACACAACTCAAAGTACCTCAAATACCCCAAATCCACATCCCCTTCTGCTCTGCTTCGCTCTGCCTTGGCACAAACCCGGGGAGGCAGGCCGTTGACCCGGGTCATTACGGGGTGTTTATGACCCGCGCAGAGCGGAGCCGAGCAGCTGAGAGGCCCCTGTTCTGCGAATGTGTGCATCCTCGAGAATGCGGGCCCTGCTGTGCTGCTAATGGGCCTCATCCAAGATGCCCCGCACCTCCCACCCGTCTCCCCCCGAAGAGGCTTCTGGTATCAGATGTCTTCTGCTGGGAATTCCTCACAGAGCGCATAATGATGAAGCCAAAAGAAAAAACGCTTCTGCAAACAGAAAAATAAGTTTTACTGCAATTGACCTACATTTCCCATCATCCCACCATTGCTCCACAGAGGTGAAATAGCAGGATCCAGAAGGCTTGTTGCATTACTGGACCGGTGCATCTGCTTCATTTTTCTTCTTTTGCCCCATACCGAAGAATCCATACTTTAACCCTCTGAAAGCTAGACACTCGTCCACGAGTACGAACAGCACCTCTGATTCATAGTCTAATCATTTAATAATCATAAAAGCTAGCGACTTACCGACGGTTGCAGCTAAAAGGGAACATTACTGGAGAGGTAGAGGTCTCTTCGGGGTCTCTCTAGCCTCTACAGGTGGTTTTCTATCGAGCCTGGAACTTCCGGCCTCTTTCAGGTCGTTGACCATTAAATCCAAACCGTTACATCCGAGATTTATCCCCTTTATGTCCATAATTCATCGCGTTTTTGCTCAATTATGCCGCTAGCGCCGTCTCCCCTTTTGTGTACGGAAAGTCAAGGATTCCATATGGGGGGTGCGTGCCCATATATGGGCGACAACGTCACCCACTTGTATGGAAGGCCAAGAGGAGAACACAAATGCTCGTGTAGCATTGCTGTGGGTGTAATATCAATAAATATGACATTATTATGTTGATTATTGGCATAAGTGAATGTCATGAGAGCAAAAGCGTCTTGACTTTCTTTGAAAAAATGTATGTATTTTGTCAACTGTATAAGTTATAATGATTATGTGACTCCCAAGACATATGAGAAGTGTTTTAGAAAGGAAAATGGCTTATTTTTTACTTCTGTCTGTGATATCAATACATATCTGGAAGATTCATACATTAAGGCCCTACAACCATTTTTAACATGCAAGTGACCTCACTCCAACCCAAATATTCCAATAACCCAGTTTGTCCTGAAAAAAATGATGTTCATATCTTGAGTGTAGACAACAGGGTCGATGTTTTACAAGTTATTATAAAATAAATCCAGACAATGAGCTGTAAAAATGGCCTCAGGGTTCAGAGGGTTGACATTAAGTGGCTCACATGACCCCCTTTCTGACAGGATCTTCGTTTTTCAGGTTGCCGCCGGGGCCAACGACGGGGACGCGGTGTTCATCCGGGAGTTCACTCTGATCCGACGAGACCATCTCGCGGAAGAGCCGCTCCGCGCTGGCAGCCAAAAACCGGAGGACCCCGTGAGTGCCCGATCCGAAAAACACTGCACTCGTTGTTGAACTGGAGAAACAAATCGAGGTGTCGGATGAAACCGAATCAGCCAATAAATCTTATCGCAGTGTGTTTATGTAACGCTCCTAAAAATCCGCGGTATCACACCTCAGTAATGAATATAAGTGAGTGATGACCAGGGGACGTTGGGAGTGAAGGGCGGGCTGACCTGGCTTGATGTGAAACAGGGCGACCCGTGCAAACACTCACACAGGGGCGGACTTAACACATTCAAGGGGGGGGGGGGGGGGGGGGCGGTTGTTTCATCGCATCACTCCCACTCTGAGAGTATGGTCCTCGCCGTAGCAGTGATTCAAACCCGACCTCTCACCCAGATGGGTATCTAAATGGTGGAAGGTGGGGGGTGGGTGGGTGGGGGGGGGGGGGGGGGGGCTGCCATCTAGTTTGTCTATCCCATCATTCCTTTGCGATGGGATTGGTCCTGATCAGATGTTTTTGGAACAGCATGTCATTCTCCCTAACGGAGTACTCAAGTAGATTTTTGGGATATTTTTTTTTTTGGACGACTTTTTACTTTCAGTCCGGACATTCTTAACGCAAATATCGGTACTTTCTGCTCCTCGCATTTTAAAACAATCGGCTCGTTACTTTAGTTCTGTGCGAGAGGTCGTCGCGTCGGAGAGGAATGTGGACGCACGCCTCACGGAGAAGAAAGTGAGAGAACAGGAAAAGAGACTAGCTGTCCCGTCGGAGGACAATCAGCTGAGATTGTGCGTCCTTGACAACTGGAAGTCGTATAACTGATGTCGTCAGTTCATTTAAACCTTATTGGCCTGTAGTTCTGACCCATTTTAAAGTAAGTTAGTCAGCTAGTGGGTCTGCTGTTCGTGTTCTTCACCTTGCTTGATTGTAATGAAGCATCAACGGAGAGACGTTGTCTCCCTGTCCGTGTGTTAACAGACACACACCTGGGGCCAAGTTGGACACCGGAATCGGCTTTAAATCCAGTCCTAATCTAGGCCAAGTTTCAAATCCTTTCACTGGAGTTAGCGTTATTATTGTTTGCGTCATCAATACCATATTCCGTCTAACTGGATGGGACTATACGTCGCACTTGACGCACCACTACTACGACTCGACAGATTCGGTGGCGTTCTGTATTGTGGCAAATCATTTCTATTTGATGGCGCTAACGTTAGCACATAGTAATATGGACGGCGACATGATTGAGAATGAAGAAAACAGATCCCAGAGATTCAGCAGACAAGCAGCAGGACATTCCCATCATCCTCGGCCTTATCTGAGAGAGATGTTTGGGACAGGAGACATCAAGAAGGACTCCTGGCCAACGTCCTGGGGAACTTCTTCATTAATGTCTGTTTAGTAATTCATATTTTATCCTTTATGTTCCTTCCACAAGCCACATTTGAGCACACGCACATGCATGTAGACGCCTTTAAATGTGAAGGGGAAGATTAAAAAGGAGAAACTGGATGTGGGAATTCTCCCAGAATCACAACTGAATTCATATCTCGCTGCTCAGTCAGCATCTTATTAAGCTGGAGTCCCAGTCTCTGTCTCAATAATCATAAATGGGACGTTTTAGGCCTTTTGGCAGACATCTATTTAAAATGTAGCCAATGGAAAATATAAAGAATAAAGAGCCTAAAGTCCCTCAGTCTGGTCCGGGTAGAGTTGTCATTCACAAAGCTACTTTTAATTTTATACGTTAAGTAAGCCTGTACTTTGTTACTTTTACTTGAGTAAAGAAGGTAAATCAGTACTTCTACTTGTACCAGAGTATTTCCTTTAAACACAAGTCTCTGTACTTCTACTTAAGTACAGGAAGTGAGTACTTTTGCCATCTCTGATCACTAATGATTATTTTTGGATTTACTGCAAGGACACGACTCAGATTTTCTGGTTTACTTGCACGATATTCCCCACATTTATGACCTTTTTTTGACTTGACGTATAGATTATGACGCAGCCCTCTACACCAGCTGACTACTCATCAAACGAAGTGACTTTTCTTTTGAAACAAGGCTTACTTGAAGAGTCACATGGGCCGGAAATCCTTAGGTCGTTTTCCACTTTTAAAAGGGATTGGAGATCAGTCTGGAGATCAGTCTTTTATTTATTTATTAAGTGTAATGTTCATGATGACTTTGCCCTACCTAGTATTTCAAAGTGACATATATATATTTGATAGTGCTTCGTTCCATCTTTGCCTTTTACATGCTCTTCCACATCCCAGAAGCAGACGAAGTGGAAAAACCATTTTAAAAAACGATCAGAAGTCAAGAATGTAAATGGCGCGGTACACGCTTCTAGTGCTGTAGTTAGAAAACCGCAAACGGCTGTCTTTAAATTATTGGATGTCACACTGGAACCGAGCAGCAGTGGGATTTATGATGCGCTGACCTCAAGCAGATTTATGAATGTGCATCAGCGAGTAGTTTTCAAACGTCCACTCCCACATGATGTGGCCTCAGTTGTTCTTTATGGGTTTCTAAAATCTATATTTTTATCAACACACAGGAACAACTAAGGTGCCTCTCATTCACCTTTTTATTGTAAAATTAAAGAAAGAGTTCAGCATTCTGGGAGATTCGCTTATTTGCTTTCTTTCCAAACTAGAGCTAGAAGAGCTTAGCTTAGCTTAGCTTAGCATAAAGAGTTGTTCAAATAACCAGCTGCTGGTTGTTGCCTTTTATTTAAAACAAAACATATCTATGAGAGTGTTATCATTCTTTCATCTACAGTAACTCTCTGCCAAAAATGGAATAAGTGAATTTCCCCAAAAGAAAAGCCACATTATTTAATAAATGAGCTTTAGAGGTGTTGGAGCTCTGGAGCGAGCCAGACTGGCGACTTGCCCCTGCGTCCAGTCTTTATGCTAAGCGAAGCTAATTGCCTCCTGGCTCTTGCACCACACTTAATTCACAGGCATGAATATGGTATCTATCATGTCATCTAACTCTCAGCAAGAAAAGTAATAAGCATGTTTCTCAAAACGTAGAACCCTTCATTTAAACCACTGTTGGCTTTAAGGAAGAACTTATGCACTTTAGTTCAACCTTAACATTGTTGTCCCGTGATCACTGTCGCCTGTCAAATTCACATTTGTCTCTGTTGGACAGAGGTCAGATGACAGCATGCTGCCCTTTGACCTTTAAATATGATGCCATGATAATAAAAAACCAATGAAGGATACTGACTCTTACGCAATGTTAAGGGCCAGAACCTTAAACCGCCGGCAAGGTTTAGCTCCCATTAATCTCCACCACAGGACAGGTTAAAAAGTGGTTTTTTAAATGGAGTTGCGGTTCTCTGCTACATGCAGGATGCTAACCTGTCTTCAGATGGGGAGTCCACAGACTCCCAGGAGCCGCACTCGTGCTCCCTTTCGGCGCTCAGTCGATTCGGGGTCTCGGTGCGCCTGTGGCGCTCTCACGCGTTGGATCTTGGTTCAATATTAAGCTTGATTCCGAGCCAAGACAAACGCGGCTTAATTAGCAAGCAACCCAGGAGGCGGACTCCGAAGTGGACTCGCGTTCTCTAGTTCATGGGAATGCGCCCGGGTCGGGTGGTGGGCAATAGGACTGACCTCCCCAGGACCCTTTACCCCCATCCCTCAAGAGGGCCACACGTGTGTTGTTCTCCCAGAAGGAAAGTGTTTTTTCTGGCAGCCTCAGCCCGAGCTACTTCGATGGAACGGAGCTGTCTTAAACAGCTTAGGCCTAACATGCCTTTGTAAATTAACCAACATTTATTACGTGGTGTCAAGCATGTGCTGTAGAGCTTCAACAATGTCAGCACTCATAAACAGATATCGAGTACGTTTATTAGGTTGAGGGGTTCCTGAATCAAAGTGTGCGGGGGGTCTGATGGCTAAAATCTTGGCTGCCGAGTCTGAGAAAGTCGTTTT